>NW_028261389.1:12430439-12557939 GCF_051295495.1 Thamnophis sirtalis
GTTAGAGATGCCCCGAAGCATCATTGTGTTTGAGAGCGATCGATCAGGCTTCCTTTTTTAAAAAAAAAACAGAGGATAATGATAACCCGTGGACATAATGTCAGTGAGTTGCAGTGCCTCTTGGAGGCTGCTCACCTCTGTCTGCCAGGGCCTACGAGAAGCTTGGAGGGGCCGAGAAAGACTCTTCCCCCACTGTGCCCACTTAGCCCAGCCTTAAAGACAGCTAATTAGAGCAAGAGCTTCTCTCTGTCTTTTGACACACCGGTGGGGCGGAGGTGGAGATGGAGATGGAGGAAAGAGAGAATCTGCGAGAGACTGAAAGGAGGAATCGGAGAATAACGGCAAGGCTGATCCAAAGGCCTGTTTGGGCTAGAGAAGTCTTCCAAGGTATCTGAAGATCATTATGTAAGTAGATGAGACACGTTGGTAGCTTTGGCAAATAGGCTACCTAAGGAGCAAAGAAACAGATGGCTCCCTCAAAAAAGTCTTTAGACACTCGGTCTTACACATTGGCAAAACAACAACAACATCACAACACCAAATACAAGCTGGGTGGATGCTACCTCGTGGATGACCCTCACTCAGTCAAGGACCTTGGAGTACTCATCTCAAATGATCTAAGTGCCAGAACTCACCGTAACAGCATTGCCAAAAAGGCATTAAGAGTTGTTAACCTAATTTTGTGAAGGTTCTTCTCTGGTAACAGTGTACTGCAAACTAGGGCATATAAAACCTTTGCTAGACCAATTCTCAAATACAGCTTGTCTACTTGGAATCCACACTGTATATTGGACATTAATATGATTGAGCGAGTTCAGAGACATTTCACGAGAAGAGTCCTCTACTCCTCTGCTCACAACAGAATACCTTGTACCGTCAAGCTTGAAATTTTAGGCTTAGACAGCTTATAACTATGCCGCCTTCAGTCTGACCTGAGCATAGTACACAAAATTATCTGCTACAATGTCTTACCTGTCAATGACTACTTCAACTTCAACCGCAACTATACACAAGATCACAATAGATACAAACTTAAGATAAACTGCTCCAAACTCAATTGCATACGACTTCAGCAACAGAGTGGTCAATGCCTGGAATGCTCGACCTGACTTTGTGGTTTCATCCACAAACCCCCAAAACTTTAACTTTAGACTGTCTACTGTTGACCTCACCCCGTTCCTAAGAGGTCTGTAAGGGGGCGTGCATAAGCGCACCATCGTGCCTACCATCCCTGTCCTAATATTCCCTTTATTTGTATCCATTTCTTGTATTCATAATCATGTTTATACTTATATCTGTTATCGTCTACGTGCTTGACAAAATAAATAAATACATAAATAAAAACAGCTCTGAAATTGCCAAATGGTTTCAGCTTCAAGGTTTACCTGTAGAGAATAAGAAAGATGACTTTGGTGGAAATAATTTTTTTTTTAAGTCCACAGCAACTTGATAGCATTGAGAAGCAGCTCAGGTGCCTTGGTTCACTGGGGAATCAGAAGGAAATGGAGAGCTGGCACAATCATTCTTGCAAGATTCGCCTATTAGTACAGCCAATCTCAATAACATTCTCCGGAAGTTGAGTCGTGGCAATTGGACTTTTGGGCTTGAAACGTTTTGCTGCTCATCCAAATAGATTCTATGGTCCAATTTGCCATGATTCAAATTCCAGACAACTCTACCTGGATGACTTCATTGATTCAACAAACATGAGTTTTAGGCTTTCTGTGGAGTTGACTTGCGGTTTGGTCTACTTGAAATATGGAGCCTATTCAGCTCTTCTTAGACTCCCAGGAGCCAAGCAAAGTCATCTGATCAGTGTGCAGGGGAACTTAGAATGCCTTCTCCCATCATTAGAATACACTCTAGGCCCTTGGTGGTGAACCTATGACACATGTGTCAGAAGTGGCATGCAGAGCAGTGATGGGATTCAAATAATTTAACAACCGGTTCTCTGCCCTGATGACCAGCTGGGTAGGCATGGCTCGGTGGTCATGTAACAGTGGGCGTGGCCAACTCAACATCACTCACATTGATGGGCGCTTCGCCTTAGCTGTTACAATGCAATAAGGGTAAACTGCAAGGCAGTTTCTGTAAGCAGGGCAATAAAGATGAGTCTAGAAACAACACCAGAATGTCTCCTTCCTGCCTTCCTTACAGGATTAGCCCTGTAAAGTGGAGAAAAAGAAAAGGAGATTTCTTCCAACAACCGGTTCTCCGAACTGTTTAGAAAGTTAACTGGTTCTCCCGAATAGGTGTGAACTGGCTGAATCCCATCACTGATGCAGAGCCATTTCACCCAGGACGTGAAACCTCGCTGACTCCTCTTTCACATTCCTATGCATGCATATGCACCGGCCAGCTGTCCTTCATGTGCGCAGGATCACCAAAACACAGAATAGCAGCATTCTGGCGCACATATGTGCCAGCACCCAAACTTCTGGTTTTCCATTACATCCATGCATGATGGAGAGCTGTTCGTTCGGCGCACACCTATGCCGAAAACTGGACGTTTGGGTGCTAGTGCACGCATGCGCTCCAGAATGCTGCTCTTCCGGGTTTCAGCGCTCCCGCATGGACAAAGGCCAACAAGGCCATGCATTCCAGGTGGGATGGTTCTGCACACCATTTCCAGCACACAGGTCAGCACGCGGTGACAGAAAAGGTTAGTCATCACAGCTCTAGGCTAACCTAGGAAATAAGGTATCTGGAAATGGTAGACTCAATTATATCAATGGTAGACTTGATATCACCCCAATGTCAGGCCTGTAGTTATGTTCCTTTTAGGATCTTTGGCCTGCCACACTCTCTATTATTTCATGCTGTTTCATTAGTGTAGTAGTTGGGAGCGGGGAATAGAAAGGAGTAGAATTGTGGAATGTGTTGTTGTCATTCTTTTTTAGAAGCCCAAGGTCATCTTTTGTCTCTGCACCTCTACACCTGACCGGAACCAGCTGGGTGGAGATGCCAGCGTGGCTGAAGGAGATTGGACCAGTTGATGGATTTATGGGTGTGGGGAGAAGATCATGAACTTTCAACTGGGTGGAATCCCAGGAAGTGTTCAGAATTGGGATTTCCACAGATGGTTACCAACATGTCTGTTTTATTAAACTTTAAGGATAGCTCTGCCTTGGACTCTGATTTAATTCTGCATGATATTTGGAATGCTCACACCCGAGTCACTGAGAAAAGTAAAAATAGTAGCTATAGTAGTAGCACCTTTGGGACAATCCTGACCTGAGAATGGCCATAGTCTCCATAGACTTCCTGACAGTGGGAACAGCTTGCCTTCAAAAATTGTGAGTGCTCCATCACTGGAGGCTTTTAAAAAGGGACTGAACAGCCACTTGTCTGAAACGGCATGGAGTCTCCTGCTTGAGCGAGGGTTGAGCTAGAAGATCTCCAAGGTCCCTTCCGAATCTGATGTTCTATGTCCTCCATTGGACCATATCTTGTTGATGAAATACCGAATTTTTTGGAGTATAAGACGCACCTTTTTCCCTCAAAAAAGAGGGTGAAAATCTGGGTGTGTCTTATATACTGAATACAGCATTTTTGCCTTCTGAAACCCTTCACCAAAATGGCCATGCATAGCTTTTAGGAGGCTTTTAGAGAGCTCCTGGGGGCTGGGGAGGGCAGAAATGAGCAAAAAAACAGGCCATTTTTTCTCATTTTTGCTTCCCCCAGCCCCCTGGAGCACTCTGAAAGCTTCCTAGAGGCTGTTCATGCTCTTTTTTTGACAAAAAATGGGCCCGTTTTCGCAAAACTTTTTTAAAAAATTTGCCTCTTCAAAACCTTGGTGCATCTTATACTCCAGTGCATCTTATACTCCGAAAAATATGATACACGTAGGTCAGGGGTGGGTTCTGGCAGTTACTACTGCCGGTTTGCTGATGGGTTGGCCCTGTGTGCATGCAACAGAGCAATAAAAATTGCCCTGCACATGTGCAGAAGCAAAAAACAAGATGGTGGTGCCTACAGAGCCACCAGGAGAATTGGTCTGTGGGTGTGGCAGGCCTGGGTTGCTGCCAGTTCCAGAGACCTAGGCCACCAAACTACTACCAGTTCGTCCAAACCGGTCCAAACCGGTAGGAACCCACCACTGATGTAGGTCTTCAAAAGCTACAGGAGTGTCACCATCTGTTTAGAAAGTTTCTGGAAGTTAATAAGACCCAAACTATAATAGGATCATTTTTGGCCTCCTGCCCAAATTCAGCATATGGAAATGGGAAATAAAAGTGGCCGACTTCACAGATGAAATAGGATAAACTCCTGCAAATTGCAAATGACAATCTTATGTCGATAAGGAGAAAAGTGCCCTGCCCACCCGACAAAATCTGGAAAGCACTAAGAGATCACCTGACTTTGATCCCCCGGGATGATGCCCAAAAAGATTATAAAGGAGCCAGTTTGTGAGCAGATTGATGGCAATTCACTGAACAGTAGGAGCCAGCTTGGATTTGTCAAGAATAAATCCTGCCAGACAAATCTCTTCCTCAATTTCCTCCCCCATCCCCAACGATATTTTGGTTAGCAAGCTGCTTAAATGAGGACACAATATAAGTAAACTGCAAAGGAGGCTATACAATCAGATTTAATGGGTGCATTTGCACAACAAGCTCAAGTTGATTACGGAATTAAACCCATTCTCTTGGGTTAATTTCTGTACCGTTCACTGAATCATACAGTAATCAAATGGGCTGAGTTTCCCATTGTGCAAAACTAACTAGGATGCGTGCTAACCAAGCTTAGCAAGCTGTGTGGTATGCCGTGTGGATGCAGCCGCAAGACCTTGGCCGTTGTGGTTAAGAATGTTGTGTGAATGCAACTTATAAATGTGCTTGTCCTGCCTATTACAAGACCAGTGATGGGTTTCACATTTTTTTACCACCGGTTCGTCACGGGTGTGCCCGCTCGCTTCACAGGCACACGCACCACTTCTGTGCATGTGCCCGGTCTTCCACGCATGCCCTTTGCTTGTGTGTCTTCCGCTCATGTGCCTGGCCTCAAAAATGTGCCAAAATAGGATGGTAGAGATCCAGGGCAGGTGGGCAGGGCAGGTCCACTCGCAACTTCCGCTATTGGTTCGAGTGAACCAATATGAACCGGCTGAATACCATCTCCGTATACAAGACACTAGATAATCATTGTTATGTAGAATCCATTCTAGATTGGTCACCAGAACCAGAGGTTTAGTCTTCCAACCTTTCAGACTCATGCTGAAGCCCATCCTCAGGGAATTTCCTTCTCTGTGGAAGTGCCTTCCTTCTGGAATGAGCTGCCCCCAGAGCTTCGCGTAATCCCCGACCTCCGGTCTTTCCGACGCGCCCTAAAAAGTTGGCTTTTCCAGCAAGCCGGCCTGGCCTGAACAGAATAAAATATAGGATTAATTTGGTTGTTAATTTTAATTTAATTTTTACATTTTTATTGTAAATATCAATCGGGTTTTTTTTATATACTTTATTTAATGTCCCTTTTAATTTTTGTAATATGTGTTTTCTTTTATGTTGTACGCCGCCCTGAGTCCTTGGGAGAAGGGCGGCATATAAATCCAATAAATCTAAACCTAAACCTAAACTTAATTTCTCTCTACACATTCTGGTAGAGAGAAATTCCCTGAGGATGGGCTCCAGAATGAAGACTGAACCTCTGGTCCTGTTAACCGATCCCGAATGGATCGTGCAACATTATCCAAGGACACATATATTTGCCTTCATTCATGAGCAATTGTCATTCTTGACATATGAGCTATCCAGGTGAATTGCATGTAAAATATATTTCTAACAGGCAAGCAAAGCATGATGCCCACATGTGGCTTGATGGGAATGAGATGGGGGGGGGGGTGGAACAGCCTCATTCAATTGTTCCCAAGTTGACCATTATCTTACTAAGTGGAGTTGAGTTGTTCTTTCTTCTTCTCTCTGAATAGGGGAAACTAGAATCATAGAGGGATGAGGTGGCTCAGTGGCTAAGTTGCTGAGCTTGTCAATTGGAAAGGTCAGCAGTTCGAATCCCTGGTGCCACGTAATGGAGTAAGCTCCCGTTACTTTGTCCCAGTTTCTGCCAACCTAGCAGTTCAAAAGCACATAAAAATGCAAGTAGAAAAATAGGGACCACCTTTGGTGGGAAGGTAACAGCCTTCCATGCACCTTCGGCGTTTAGTCATGCCGGCCACATGACCATGGAGATGTCTTCAGACAGCGCTGGCTCTTTGGCTTTGAAATGGAGATGAGTATCACCCCCTAGAGTTGGGAATGACTAGGACATATGTGCGAGGGGAACCTTTACCTTTAGAATCATAGAATCATAGGTTTGAAAGGGACTTTGGGGGTTTTCTAGTCCTGCCTGAAGCAGGAGACCTTAAACCATCCCAGACAAATGATTGTCTTATCTTTTGTTCTTTATTAAATTCCAGCTCTTCAACATCAAATAGATCAGGGCTATCAGGGCCTGTGATCCAGATGTGTTATGTGCTGGCCAGGTCCACGCCCGATTTCGCAAAGGGGAAAAGTCACGATATGCCACATGACGACACCTTGACGATGCAAGTTCAAAACCCCTGAAATAGATGTTAAGATGGCCTTCACAGCATCTGTAACAAGGAATGCCCAAATTAACTAATTCGAACTGTCCCTCCCTTCATATTTATGGTAAGGACATCTTGATTTCTTATGTAAAGACGTCTGTGCAGGAGTTTGTATCTCCCAGGCCACACAAACCAACGGGAAGAATCGTTATGTTTCACCAACAGCATCGCCTTTCCATCGTCATTTTATTTTCTGCATCATTTGATGAACAAAACTTCTATTTTCTTCTATTGCCATTAAACTATTTGATGGCACCTTTTATTTTGTATTATAATTGGGAAAAGCAATCATGTGATAAATGCAGGTTTGCGGTAGACTAAAACGTGGGATGATGAAAACACCCAAGACTGTATCATTGGAGTAGCTGATATTGGAAAAGGAATCCCTGTTTATTCCTGGAACTTCTTAAAGCCACAGTAATATCTCTAGCTAGGGCTGATGTTCTTTGAGATACTGTTTTTTCAGAGTATAAGATGCACCAAGATTTTGAAGAGGCAAATTTTTTTTAAAAAAAAATTTGCACTCTATAGACCTCCCCCAAAAGGCCTGTTTTTCACAAAACAGGCCTGTTTTTTGTCAAAAAAGGGCATGCATAGCCATTAGGAAGCTTACAGAATACTCCTGGGGGCTGGGGGACAAAAATGGCCTGTTGTTTGCTCATTTTTGCCCTCCCCAGCCCCCAGAAGCACTCTGGAAGCCTCCTAAAGGCTATGCATGGCCATTTTTGCAAAGGGGGCAGGGTTTCAGGAAGCCAAAAATGCTGTATTTCGTGTATAAGATGCATCCAGATTTTCACCCTCTTTTTGAGGGAAAAAGGTGCATCTTATACTCTGAAAAATACAGTATACAGAATAAACATACAGATAGTCCTTGACTTGCAACCAGAGGTAGTATTCAGCTGGTTCGGACTGGTTTGCCCAAAGCGGTAGCAGAAATCGCAGCTGGCAACTGGCCTGTATTTATTACGGTTGCGGTGTTCCAGGCTCATGTGAAACCCCTTTTGCAACCTTCTGAAAAGCAAAGTCAATGGGGAAGCCAGATTCACTTAACAAACGTGTTACTGACTTAACAACTGCTGTTACTCACTTAACAACTGTGGCCAGATTGTCCCAAAGGTGCTTTTTTCAAGAGGCAACTGGACTTTCTGGTTTTTCTTTGAAGACATTTCACTTCTCATCCAAGAAGCTTCTTCAGCTCTGACTGGATGGTGGGGAATAGAAGGATTTATTTGCTGGTCATTTACATTCTTTTTAGAGAGTTGTTGAGGCCACCTGGAGGTTTATCTGTGTCCTCAGAGTCACCTGAGTGGTGCAAATAGGTGTGGAGACTTCTTGGAACTATTGAAAGGACTGTGTTGTAGACCGGAGATAGATGATGTCATATCCTTCCCCCTCTGTTGACAGAGGGCTGTTCAAATTTTAAAAAAAAACAAAGGCAATTCTTTTGAAGAAAACAAAGTCCACATTTTGGACAGAGAGAACCCCTGGTTTGAAAGAGGGGTCAAAGAGGCCATCTATGTCAAAACTGAACAGCCCTGATGACACAGATAAACCTCCAGGTGGCCTTAATGACTTGCTAAAAGAATACAAATGACCAGCTGTCTGCAAGGAATATAAACCCTTCCATTCCCCACCATCCAATCAGAGCTGAAGAAGCTACTTGGATGAGAAGTGAAACGTCTTTAAAGAAAAACCAGAAAGTCCACCTGCCTCTTAAAAAAGCACCTTTGGGAGATCTTTCAGGCTACCTTCTTGTCTCTTGAGCCTGATAGTAGATGCACAGTGTAGTAAGGTGGCATAGTTGTTAAAGAACGTGGGAGAGCTACTTTCAAATTCACCTTTAGTTACAGAAGCTCCGGTTTGAGCATGAGCCAGTCCCTGTCTCTCAGCCCAGTAAGCTGCGCAAAATTGCTATTGCATAGAAAAGTGTTCTTTTCTGGAAGAGAAGGTGAGATACAACTCTCACAAGGTAAAGGTAAAGGTTCCCCTCACACATATGTGCTAGTTGTTCCTGACTCTAGAGAGCAGTGCTCATCTTTGTTTTTAAGCCGAAGAGCCAGCGCTGTCCGAAGACGTCTCCGTGGTCATGTGGCCGGCATGACTCAACACCGAAAGCGCACGGAACACTGTAACCTTCCCACAAAAGGTGGTTCCTATTTTTCTACTTGCATTTTTACGTGCTTTCGAACTGCTAGGTTGGCAGAAGCTGGGGCAAAATAACGGGAGTTCACATCCCTTACCCGGCACTAGGGACTCGAACTGCCGAACTGCCGACCTTTCTGATCGACAAGCTCAGCACCTATTGATCCCATTATCATCTTCTCTTAAAAGGATCTGTAACTTTTGGAAGACTTTCAGAACCACCGGTGTTCAGTGGGCTAAAACAAATCAATGCACTTACCTCACCACAGGTTTACCTAAATGTCTCCCACCAAGCCTCTTCAAATCGCGTGGGCAGCTTCGGGAGACTTGAAAATGAAGGGGAAAGAAAATAATATCTGCAGTCATACTTTTCCCCCCTCTTGTTTTTCATAAAACATGCTAAATATGAAGGCAGACAAATTTTGAGAGAAATATTCAAGAACTTTGAAGATGAGCCTGGAAAGCGGACGATGCTTTTGCAGGAGAAAGTCCCCGTTGAGAAATTTCAAAGAAGATTATATGGTAGTGCATTAAAAGAAATTAATTAAAAGGAAACCAGAACTCTGCTACATCTCATAAATCATTGTCTATCACGTCTATAGATTTTCTCCAACTCTGTGGAAGTCAGATAGTCTCTTAAAAGGGGTTTAAAGATCTTTTTATTTGATTAGTGGGATACTGTGGGGTCTTAGTGGTTCCACCATTCTCTTATTTAGCAGGCAGCTCTAGGTTAAAACTTGTTTTAAATTATTATGGGAGTACATGTATTTTCCTATTCCAAGACATTATTTGAAATATATTTCTATCGCTTTGGTTGTTTTAGCATTGTTTATTGGGTTCTGAGTTAATTTTACTGAGTTTAATTTTTTTTCATTGATAAAATAAAAATTTCATCAATGAAAAAAAAATTAGGAAAAGTTTTCACTTTTCATTCTTTGCTTTCTTTTATACTACACTATACTACACTTTGCTAAAATTTAATACTCTGTTATTATTTGTTGTTTTTATTCTATACAGGTAGTAAGACCACACTTACCACACAAGAGCCGAGGTGGCACAGTGGTTAGGGTGCAGGACTGCAGGCCACTTCAGCTGACTGTTATCTGCAGTTCAGCGGTTCTAATCTCACCGGCTCAAGGTTGACTCAGCCTTCCATCCTTCTGAGGTGGGTGAAATGAGGACCCAGACTGTGGGGGCGATATGCTGACTCTGTAAACCGCTTAGAGAGGGCTGAAAGCCCTATGAAGCGATATATAAGTCTAACTGCTATTGCTATTGCTACACTTGGGATATTGCATCCAGTTCTGGTTGCCGTGCTGTAAAAAAGATGCTGAGACTCTATAAAGAGTGCAGAGAAGAGCAACAAAGATGACTAGGGGGCTGAAGAACGGTTTCAGGAACTGGGTATGTCTCGTTTAATGAAAAGAAGGTCTACAGGTGACAGGATAGCACTGTTCCAATATCTCAGGGGCTTCCACAAAGAAGAGGGAGTCAAACTATCCTCCAAAGCACCTGAAGACAGGACAAGAAGCAACGGGTGGAAATTAATCAAGGAGAGAAGCAACCTAGAATGAAGGAGAAATTTACTGACAGAACAATTAATCAGTGGAACCACTTGCCTCCAGAAATCGTGGTTGCTCCAACGCTGGAGATTTTGAAGAAGAGATTGGACAACCATTTGTCTGAAATGGTATAGGGCAGTGATGGCAAACCTTTTGTGGCACACGTGCCAAAAGTGGGGGGAGTGCGGGGGGGTGTCATGCGCAGGTGTGCCACACCCATAATGCTATGTGCACGACTCCAGTGAGCATGCGCGCACGACCAGCACTCCCCCCATTTTTGGTGTGTTTTTTTCACCCTCCCCAAGCTCCAGAGGCTTTGTAGGACTCTGGGGAGGGTGAAAACAACCTCCCCGCCCCCCTGGAGGCCCTCCGGAGGCTTCAGGAACTTCCTAAGCATGAAAAACTGGCCCTAAGGGCAAACCAGAAGTTTGGGAACAGACTTCCTGTTTGTCCGTAGGGCCGTTTTTCATCCCCCAGAGCCTTTAGGGGCCTTCTGGAGGCTTCCCTGAAGTCTACGGAGGGCAAAAAAATGACTCTATGAGCAAACCGGAAGTCCAGTTTGTCCGTAGGGTTATTATTTGCCCTCTGGAGCCTTCAGGGAAGCTCCTGAAGCCTCCGGAGGGTGAAAAATGGCCTCAAAAGAAGGCCGAAGTCACCTGGCCAGCGCACGCATGTATGTATGCATGCATGTCATAGGTTCACCATCACAGGTATATGGTTTCCTACTTGAGCAAAGGGTTGTACTAGAAAACTTCCAAGGTCCCTTTCAATTTTGTTATTCTATTATTATTTTTAGCAAGGCACAACTTCCAGAACTTAGAGAGAGTGAGTCACCTCAATCTACTCATGCATATGGTCATTGCTCTTACTTTCAAATCTGGTCATGGGCATCCACAGGCTCATGATGCTTTTATCAATGATAAGGATGACAGCCACGTTTGATGGCCCTGTGACATCACAATGCACATACGGTACAAAAAGGGTGGGGCTTTCGATGCAACTGTGCTTCCATCAGACCAACCTGTTTGATGTCGCCTCCCCCTTTGGGCATGCTTCAACAATGTGGTGTTGATCCATGTTGCGCAATAGCACTTAGACTTATATATCACTTCACAGTGCTTTACAGCCTTCTCTAAGCCACGGTGGCGCAGTTGTTAGAGTGCAGTAAGGCAGGCTACTTCTGTTGATCACCGGCTGCCTGCAATTTGGCAGTTTGATTCTCACCAGGCTCAAGGTTGACTCAGCCTTCCATCCTTCCGAGGTGGGTAAAATGAGGACCCAGATTGTTTGGGGGCCATAGGCTGACTCTGTATACCGCTTAGAGAAAGCTGTAAGTCTAAGTGCTATTGCTATTGCTAAGCGGTTTACAGAGTCAGCCTATTGTCCCCAACAATCCAGGTCCCATTTTACCCACCTCGGAAGGATGGAAGGCTGAGTCAACCTTGAGCCTGGTGAGATTTGAACTGCCAAATGACAGGCAGTAGGCAGGCAGCAGAAGTAGCCTGTAATATTGCAATCGAACCACTGCGCCACCGAGTCTCTCGAACATGCAACAATCCATGTTGCATGTTCGAGGCTGTGTAAACAGCACGCCCCTAAGTGTTCTTTTTGCATTCTTTTCGGTATCTCTGGCTAAAGAGGGAGGGCATTAGCCGTACCATTATTTCCTCTTTTTTTCTAAGCCAAGTATTAAACACCATTTTGCAATCGACACAAATCCTTTTCTTGATGACTCTGGTTAAACAGAGAGCTTCTAAACTATGCAGAACAGAGGCAGCCAGATGATGTACAACCCTAACCTTTTCTCTGTTAAATGGAAACAAATGGGCCTCCTTGCGATGCATCAGTGATCACCCACAACGGCTCGTTGTATTTTTAAAGACTGTCAGGTAACAGTTCTACACAGGTTCTTAGAGGAATAATAAAAAAAGAAATACTAATGCGCCTTGGCAATGCCCTAACTTCAATTCATGAACCTACCCTTGAGAGGAGCGGGAGATAATTTGCCTTTTTTTTTCTTACTTTCCCTTTTGCCCAGTTTTCTTTGCCAAAAAAAAAAGTTTGTACAGATAGTCCTCAACTTACAACAGTTCATTTAGTGACCATTTGAAGCTACGATGGTCCTGGAAAAAGGGGGACATAGGACCCTCTTTGGTGTGACCGTTGACACATTCCCATGGTCACGTGATCAAGATTCAGATCTTTGCCAAGAAACTCACATTTATGACGGTTGCAATGAGCCGTGGATTGGCGACCTTCTGATAAGCAAAGCGAATAGGGAAGTTGGATGCACTGAACAACCGTGTGACTCATGTAATGATGACAGTGATTTGCTTGATAACTGTGGCAAACATAAGTCATAAAATGGGGGGAAACTCACTTAACAAATATCTCGGTTAGCAACAGTAATTTTGGACTGATCGTGGTGGTAGAAACCCAGTGACACACCGTTCTGACCTAGGCTTCCCAAAAGCATGAAGCCAATTTCTTCATCCTGATAAAATTTTATTTATTTTACAGTGAATTCCTCTCCAGCAAAGTCCCGGCCAACAGTTTCAAGAGATTTCACAACTACAGACCTTTATCAGGCTTGGAGAGCTGCCAGCCCGATATCTTCCAAACACCACTCTGTAGCAGACAATAATTGGCAAGAAGTCAGGAACAGATCTTCACCCTAATGAATTGAACTAATTGTCTCCTGCAAACTCCCCTCCCCTTTCACTCCTCTTTATTCCCTATGGGAAGGTCCATTCACCATCTACCTGTGGCTTTACAAATCTACCCTTGTTCCTTAGCTGTTCCCTTCTCTGGCATGCACACGCTGGGAACAGGCTCCAGCTGTTCTTCTGCCCCAATGATATCCAACTCCGAAGGCAGCTGATAACTGTCTGATGGCCCTGGCCCCATCTAGAGCCAAGGTGGCGCAGTGGTTAAATGCAGCACTGCAGGCTACTGCTAGATCAGCAGTTCAGCGGTTCAAATCTCACCGGCTCAGGGTTGACTCAGCCTTCCATCCTTCCGAGGTGGGTAAAATGAGGACCCAGATTGTTGGGGGCAATATGCTGACTCTCTGTAAACCGCTTAGAGAGGCCTGAAAGGCCTATGAAGCGGTATATAAGTCTACTGCTATTGCTATTGCTATCTCTGCTTCCAACTCAGAGCCCTCGTCCGAGCCTTCCCCAGACTCCAAGACTGACTCATGTTCCTCCCCAACCTCCTCATTGCCTGAATCTGCTGCCAGATCCACTAGTCGCCGGCAGGCCATAGCACATATGAACCAGGGAGGAGATGGATGGGAGAATTTTTATTCTGTACAGGAGAAAGGACACAAAAAGATTATCTCCCAAAGCTTCTGTGACCATCAAGTACTGTATAGGAACAAATGAATTTGAGTCGCCTTCCTGTGTTAACATCTTAGAAGGGTGATTTCTTCTACTCTTTGCAATCTTTTAAATTAATCAGCAACTTTGACATTTGCCATACATGAATTCAAAAGACCTGGTGACACAGTGGTTACAGTGCAGTATTGCAGGCAAACTCTATCCACAGATTGGCAGTCAGTCCTGATGGGGGTCCAGAAGAGGTAGTATTCAGCTGGTTTGGACCAGTTTGGCTGAACTAGTAGCGGAAATTCTGAGTAGTTTGGAGAACCAACAAATGCCACCTCTGGTTCACCCTGTCATTCCCTTGTCTTTTAGCTCAGCTGATTCACGTGGCAAAGCCGATTGCCACATCTCAGCTGAGCTTAAAAACAGCTCAGCTCACCAGCACTGACACCGAGGACGGTCTTTGACTGCTGCGCGTGCACACAAATTATGCATTAGGCATGCACGTGCACAGAGTATGAGTGCACATGTGAAGTACGCTCTCATAGAACCAGTAGGAAAAGATTTGGAATACCACCACTGGGGTCAAGGTGGACTCACTGTCAGTGTTCCAAGTATCATGCAGAATTAAATCAGAGTCCAAGGCAAAATGATCCTTTTTGTTCCAATTTAATAAGACAGACATCTTAGGCACATCTGTGTTAATCCCAATACTGGAAATGACATCAGAATTCCACCCAGTTAAAAGTTCATGATCTTGTCCCCACACCCACAATCCATCACATGGTCCAATATTCTTCTTCCACGCTGGCATCCACACCCAGCTTCTTCCCGTCAGGTGTACTGGTGCGGAGGCAAAGGATGACCTTGGCTTCTAGTAAAGAATGAAAACAATACATTCCACAATTCTATTCCTTCTATTCCCCCCTCCCATCGACTATACTAAAGAAACAGCATAATGAAATAAGAGAAAGTGTGGCAGGCCAAAATTCTAAAAGGAATATAATTGCAGGCCTGACACTCACCTTCCATCCTTCCAAAGTTGGTAAAATGAGGACTCTGATTGCTGGGGTCAATATGCAAATAATGCTCTCAGTTTCTAATGGCTTGCCTTGTCAGTATTGTTGGGAGTGGTCTTGGGGGATTCCACTGCAGAGGATGGATACTGTAAAATCTCCATTCCCTCCCCAATCCAGTAGGATACTGTAAAATCTCCATTCCCTCCCCACTCCAGTAGGATACTGTAAAATCTCCATTCCCTCCTCACTCCAGGGCATGGATACTGCAAAATCTCCATTCTCTCCCCACTCCAGAGGATGGATACTGCAAAATCCCCATTCTCTCCCCACTCCAGGGGATGGATACTGCAAAATCCGCATTCTCTCCCCACTCCGGGGGATGGATACTGTAAAATCCCCATTCTCTCCCCACTCCAGAGGATGGATACTGCAAAATCCCCATTCTCTCCCCACTCCAGAGGATGGATACTGCAAAATCCCCATTCTCTCCCCACTCCGGGGGATGGATACTGTAAAATCTCCATTCCCTCCTCACTCCAGTAGAAGCAATAGCAGTTAGACTTATATATACCGCTTCATAGAGCTTTCAGCCCTCTCTAAGCGGTTTTTCACAGTCAGCATATTGCCCCCAACAACAATCTGGGTCCTCACTTTACCCACCTCGGAAGGATGGAAGGCTGAGTCAACTCTGAGCCACTGAGATTTGAACAGCCGAACTGCAGAACTGCAGTCAGCTGAAGTTGCCTGCAGAGCTGCATTTAACCACTGGGCCACCTCGGATACTGTAAAATCTCCATTCCCTCCCCACTCCAGGGGATGGCTACTGTAAAATCTCCATTCCCACCCACTCCAGGTGAAGGTTATTGCAAAATCTCCATTTGCTCCCAATCAGCTGGGACTTGGGAGGCAGAAAATAGATGGGGGCAGGGCCAGTCAGAGGTGGTATTTACCAGTTCTCCAAAGTACTCAAAATTTCCACTACCGGTTCTCCAGAAGTGGTCAGAACCTGCAGAATGCCACCTCTGCTTTCAAGGTGAATTACCCTTTACCTGTCCTCAATTTAACCATTCTATTTCCACGAGGACTAAAGTAGCAATACAGGAGCTGTAGTCAGTTTTGTGGAATTTGTAACTGCATTGTTTAAAACTCTTACAGTTTGTCAGCTTGCCTCCCCGGTCACAAGCATCTGAAACGTTTGCTGTCTTTCTGTCCACACATCCACTCATGGTTTTGAGGGCTTGTGAGTGCAGGATTGCCTCCAGGCCAGCCACAACAACTCGGCAAAGTTTTCTGAAGTGGTTGAATTTATTTGCTGATATATATTTTTAACAATCCATTTTACCTCCCCAACACTAGCCTCTGGAAAGAGATTTTGTTGTTGTTGTTGCTTCTTTTCCACTTGTTTCATATATATATATATATTTTGCAAATCATCGGGCAATGTGCGGACATATTTCTAAACAAACCCAAGGATTGTGTCTGGGGGAGCTAGAGGAACATTAGCAAGTTTCATTATTTTATTCTTGTGGAGAAGGAAGAAAGAGGGGGAGGAACCAAAGCATTATTGTTAATTCATGATCTGCGGAAACACGGGAAACCAAAGATTCAGTTTGTTGTTGACTTGGAGGCACCAACCCTGAATGTGGTTGATGATCTTTGCAAGTGCCAGACGTGCAAAATTAGGAACATAATTATGGTTACAATCAGTGGTGGGATTCAAATAATTTATTCTTTTTAAAAAAGTTTTCATTGAACATTTTAATCTTTGAAAACAGAAAGAAAAACACAACAAGAAAAAAAGCAAAACACAAAACGTACATAACAATGTAAAGTAATTATGCAGCCTTCTGTATCGGCTTTCATATTTAGCCTTTCTAGTTCCCCATTCTGCATTGCCTTCCTATTGCTTTTATTTTGTCCTATAATATAACAATAGTAATAGTAACACTTATAATAATATTAATTATTTATATCACCATTGTATTGACATTCCCTATTGTGTTATTTGGGTTTCTGTTTTCTAGCCACTTGTACATTTTGTTTCATATTTTATAGAAATCCGATTCTTCTCTTTCTTTTAGTTCTATTGTCATTTTGTCCATCTCTGCACATTCAAGTACTTTTCTAATTATTGTTTCATCTGCAGGTGTATTGATTTTTTTCCAGTTTTGTGCGATAGCACAAATAATTCAAAAAATTTAACAAGTTCGCCCAGGGTCAGTTTGGCTGTCGTAGAAGACGTGGCTCAACCTGACCCTGGGCAAACTGGTTGTTAGATTACCACCACCACCCGCTATCAAAATGGATCCTGGGTGCTACGCTACACTGCAATGGAGAAATGCGCAATGGAGTGACCAGCACGAGGGGAGGAGGAGGAGCAGGGAGAAGAGGGAAAGTGGCCTCCTCTTTCCCTCTCACTGGCCACTCCATTGCCCATTTCTCCATTGCAGTGCAGCACCCAGGATCCACTTTGATAGCGGGAGGTGGGTAATTTAACAACCGGTTCACGTGAAACGGTGCAAACTGGCTGAATCCCACCACGGGCTATAATAATAGTGATGGTATCACTGTGAATTTCAGCATTGGTCTGAAAAAAGGAAAGACATAAAGCATAATTTTAAGTCTTGGAGAGGAGGAAGATGGGAAGATGAATAGATAACAAGAGAAGGAAGGAAGGAAGGAAGGAAGGAAGGAAGGAAGGAAGGAAGGAAGGAAGGAAGGAAGGAAGGAAGGAAGGAAGCCTCAAGTTGCCCTGGATTGATTTGATCCATCTGTTTCTTGCTGTCCACAGGATTTTTAGCAATCTTCTCCAACATTAAGTAGCTTGACATACTTTTTTAAAAAAAAACCCTTCTCTTTATACCTCATTGCATCATAGTTTAGGTTTCTTTTGAAGTGTATAAACTTTTAAATAGTAGCCATATTGATGCTGCTATAAGTTGCATATCATGTGGTGTATCTATAAGTAATACTTTAAACAAAAGCCAATTATCCTGTTTTTTTAAAGTTGAATAAAAGCTATATTACAGTGAAATTCTCATTAGCTAAAGCAACTTGGCAAATCCTTGTGAGCCTGAAGAAGTCTTATCACCATTGTAGCAAGAAGAATCATATAATACCTGGGATCTATCTATTGTTTGATCTGCAATCTCTTTCTACAGAAGAGGCTCAAATTCCTATTACAAACATTTATCAATCATATCACAATGCATCCACGATTCCCCAGGAGCGGAAAATGTTGACATGTATAACTTGTTAGACAGTAACCCCAAAGCAGAAAATCCTTGAGAAGTACACATGAACTTCAGTCAAGTTGACCACAGGTAGTCCTTGACTTACAACAGTTCATTTAGTGACTGTTTGAAGTTACAACAGCACTGGAAAAAGTGACGTACGACCCTTTTTCATACTTATGATTGTTGCAGCATCCCTGTGCTGCAATGTGATCAAAATTCATATTCTTAGCAACTGACTCATATTTATGACGACTGCAGTGTCCCAGAGTCATGTGATCAACTTTGGAGACTTTCCAACAAGCAAAGACAATGAGGAAGCCAGATTCACTTAACAACCGTGTTCCTAACTTAACAACTGCCATGATTCAGTTAACAACTGTGGCAGGAAAGGTTGTAAAATGGGGCCAAACTCACTTGACAGATGCGTGGTCGTAAGTAGAGGACAACTTGTACTATGCATCCTTTACATTCAATCTCTTGGTCACTATCCCAAGAGTGACATCCTCCCACCTAAAAAATCTATTTATGTGTTTCTGCAAGAAATATAACTTTAGCTGTATCAGAATATTCATGAACTGGCAAAGACATGGTAACAAGGTCAGCCAATATGTAGGCATGGCAACTGGGTCAGCCTATTTGGTGACTGAGAGCCATGCCAAACAACTCAGAGTCTGGGCGTGGCTTACCTATGTAGCTCTGAGTCTGTGCAATAGCAATAGCAATAGCAGTTAGACTTATATACCGCTTCATAGGGCTTTCAGCCCTCTCTAAGTGGTTTACAGAGTCAGGATATTTCCCCCACAGTCTGGGTCCTCATTTCACCCACCTCGGAAGGATGGAAGGCTGAGTCAACCTTGAGCCGGTGAGATTTGAACCGCCGAACTGCAGATAGCAGTCAGCTGAAATGGCCTGCAGTACTGCACTCTAACCACTGCACCACCTCTTCTCTCAAGAGAACTAATCTAGTCAGCTCTCGGAACTCTGAACTGAAACCATCTCTCCTCTGCCTGTGTTTTGCCTGTAACTGCTACCATGTTGCAGAATCCACTATTGGTATTGTACATTTACTGTATGTGTTGTTATGTATATACAGAAGTTAATGAATCCTGCTGAATCAGTCATCAGTGTGTGTTCTCTGGATGTGATTTCTGCAACAAATTCTGATAGCCTGTATAGGTAAAACCTCAGATACTGCTTCCTAGTATGTCAGAGATCTTATCCTGCCCAGAAAGAATGGTTTTGTTTCTACCGTTCCACCCTGACAGAAGGAAAGGACTTTTTGCTTCATTGGAGGTTGTGATTTTATGCCATTAGTTGATAATTTTCCACCACAGAGGTTTCTACATATACCCAAGCCTGCATTTCATTGGCTTTGGCTTTAGCAGTCAGCAAAGCGTGGCGTTTGTAGGTTATGCCAGCTTGAGTAGGACTCGAATACTTTTTGTCTGTTTGCTCAATTCCCTAATCCTCTCCTACCTTCCTTCCTTCCTTGCTTGCTTCCCACCTCAAGCATTTGGAAGAATTTGACTCTTAACTTGACTCTTGGCTGCAACACACCTTGATGCCGCAAAAGAAGCCGGAAAGAGCCCATCATAACAAGCCAATCTTTCTGTTTCCATACATTGGCTTGTTAAATCTGGAGTTATCGTGAGTAGCCTCCAAGCAGGTGTCCTTGTCAGTATCGATACAGTGAGCAGTGGAGAATTATCTCCCCTACTTTGTCGCGCCTGGGGGCAGCAAAACCCATAAAAATAATAGTAGCAATAAAGGGAAGACAAACATGTACGCGTGGGCATCCCACACATACCCCCTCCTCCAAATATAATTGTTCTTCCAAATCAGAGTAGCTGGAGGGTTTTGTTTATATTTTTCATTGAGAAGGTCCCTGATGCTTTCCCTTTGCCAGTAGCATGATTGGGAAAAATCTCAACTACCTAAGCAAGCTCACAAACCATTTAGAATATATTACAGAACACATATTCTCCTATGGAAGGCAATCAGTCAAGGCTCAGAGAGCCGTAAATGAATACATCTCAATATTTGCAAAATCTTATGGAGATCTCCTTCGACTAGCCATTCTTTTTCTAAAAAAAACAAACATATTTTTAACACTCATCCATACATGCATATGTTCTCATCATCTTGTTCCCCTGCGAGGTAAACAGCATTATATATAAAAACGGCAGAAGTAAGTAAGAAGGAAGCCCAAAGAAATTAAGATGTAGAATTAAAAAGAAGTAGGATAAGGTATATGTTTAAAAAGGAGGAGGTTAGAATAGAATAGAATAGAATGGAATGGAATGGAATAAAATGGAATAGAATAAAATAGAATAAAATAGAATAAAATAGAATAAAATAGAATAAAATAGAATAAAATAGAATAAAATAGAATAAAATAGAATAAAATAGAATAAAATAGAATAAAATAGAATAAAATAGAATAACAGAGTTGGAAAGGATCTTGGAAATCTTCTAGTCCAATCCCCTGGCTAGGCAGGAAACCCTATACCATTTCAGACAAATGGCTATCCAACATCTTCTTAAAAACTTCCAGTGTTGGAGCATTCACAACTTCTGGAGGCAAGTAGTTCCACTGGCAAACAATAGATACAAACTCAAAATAAACCGCTCCAAACTTGATTGTGGAAAATATGACTTCAGCAACAGAGGAGTCAACGCCTGGAATGCTCTACCCAACTCCGTTGTTACTGCCTCTTGACGCAGGAGGGGGTGCACAGGTAAACCCACCAGTGGCTGGCCAGGTTAGGTGGTCTTACTAGAATGGACCTTATAAATTCATATTAGCTTGGCTTTTCATTCTAGTGCCCTGGAGTTCCAAAGTTGACTTTTAGCTGGAGTGAACTTTCTCTCCAACTTCCTCATAAGTATTAAAAATAGGGCTGAACAGTGTGGCAAGACCCTGTAAAGGAGGGGCACAGGAAGCCAGGCGTGGGTGAGAGATAGAACAGAGGTAAAAACTGCTGACAGCTTAAGACATTATAGGAACTTCTCCTTTTCGAAATGTCATGCTTGTCTCGTGTATGGAAATGCCTTGAGAATGCACAGTGTGGAACACGGCATAAAAGTAGCATCCTGGGCAGAGCCCAGGCAGTTCAGATTTTGGTGTGTGAACACGCTGAACTCGATGCATCAAATAAACCTGTTTCTCTCACCTTCGTGGTCTCAAGTCCTGGTCTTTCGTAAGTAGATTACAAACCTCAATCTGCTGCAACACTCTAACCCCCATAACGTTAACAAACTGTCTAGTGTGGACCTCACCCATTTCCTAAGAGGTGCGTAAAGGGGGTGTGCATAAGTGCACCAGCATGCCTACTGTCCCTGTCCAACTCTCTCCATTTATTCATACCCATTTCACTTGTTCATGTCCATGTTTATACTTCTACTTGTCATCTCGTACATGTTAGTTACTAACTAACTAACTAACTAACTAACGAACGAACGAAAGAAAGAAAGAAAGAAAGAAAGAAAGAAAGAAAGAAAGAAGAGGAGGCAGAAGCAATGTATTGCTACACAACCAAGCTAGAGTTGTTTGTTTGTTTGTTGTGTGATTTGGCCCAGAACCAATTCACACAGAGAACACTATAGATTTTCTCTTGAGCACCTTGTGTAAACTGCTAGACAATTGCAATGTCAGCTTCTATTTGCTGCAAAAAATGGCATGCACACATAGAAAAAAAAATAAGGAGTCCTGGGAATCCAACTGGACACATCGGTGTAGGTTTCTCGGAAGCACTTAACAAAATGGTTTGCAAGTGCCGTCATTATTCTTAAGGTTGATCACACACTCAGCCAGTTGTTCGGGCTGGATTTGGCATTTCTGATTCAGGTCCTTCCCAACTAACATTCACACTTTTTTGCGTATTTTCATGACTCCCCCCCCCCAAAAAAAACATCAGGCATATTTTCGTTCCTATCCTATACATTCTATAATTATCTCCAACTTTGCTATAAGTGGAGATACTTTTGTAATCAATGTCCACTAATACATAGAATTTTTTTTTTTTTAAAGTAGAGAACTTTTCCAAAGGACGATAAAGATAAAAATAATTATGTTGTGGCTTGCACATCAGTTCAGTAACGGAAAATAAGGTCAGTTCTTAAAATGAGAATCGAACAAATTTCTCCCTCGATTGTTAGCAATTTCATTAATTGTTACCTAAGTGCTCACAATGGAACAAGCTTCAAATTCTGACATTCTGGACTGTCTGCGCTTGCAGCTCTGCCTTTGCTCTTTATCTCCTGCTGCTAAATTCCATTAAGGGATGAGCTAAAAATACACAAAGCAGCACCATAGCCTCTCTGCACACCCACACTTAAGCATTTTCTACCAATTGTCCAGAAGTGCTACAGAATACATTCATACTGTATCTCAAGAAGACCATATGAGAAATGTACAGTATATGAAATCCTTTGTTTTGTTCTTAAGGATGGGGCAAGGTTCAATTGTTTATTTATTCATTGGATGCAGGTATCTTGTAGGAATTCAAAGCCATATACCATATTTTTCAGACTATAAGATGCACTGGAGTATAAGACGCACCAAGATTTTGAAGAGCTAAATTTTTGGGGGGGAAAAGTTTTTACACTCTGCAGGCCTCCCAAACCCTCTGCACTCCTCATTTTTGTGAAAAACTGGGCATGCAGAGAGTTTGAGAAGCCTGCAAAGTGCTCCTGGGGGCTGGGAGGGGTTAAAAATGAGCAAAAACCAGCCCATTTTTTGTGAAAACGGCTCCGTCTTTTGCAAAAAGCAGACCATGCTTAGTCTTTGGGAGGTTTGTAGAGTGATCCTGGGGGCTGGGGGGGCAAAAACTAGTAAAAATGGCCTGTTTTTCTCTCATTTTTGTCCTCCTCAGCCCCCAGGAGCACTTTGCAAGCCTCCCAAAGCCTCTGCATGGCCATTTTTCTCAAAGGGACGGAGTTTTGGGAGGCCAAAAATGCTGTATTCAGTATATAAGATGCACCCAGATTTTCACCCTCTTTTTGAGGGGGGGAAGGTGTGTCTTATACTCCAAAAATATGGTACTTACCATTAGAGTCATGATGGCGCAGTGGCCAGAATGTAGTATTTCAGGCTATTTCTGACAACTGCCAGCCCTCTCTAAGCCGTTTACAGAGTTGGCCTATTGCCCCCCAACAACCTGTGTCCTCGTTTTACTGATCTCAGAAGGATGAAATACTGAGTCAAGCTTGAACTGGTGAGAATCGAACTGCTGGCAGTCTGCAGAATTAGCCAGCAATACTGCTTTCTGAACACTGCGGCACCATGGCTCTTTTAGGTTAGATGGGTTTGTTGTTATAGAAATTGCTACTTTATATTACTCTGTAAAAGTAAAAAGTTTGGCTTTGATGCTATTATTAGGGAGTCGGATGTCAACACCTTTTCTTCCTTTTTTCCCCTTTGACCTATGTTTTTCCCTTTCCTTCTCTCTCCCTTACTTTCCCACTACTTTCTTTTGTATTTTATAAACTGGACTAGACTAGAATAGACTAGAATAGACTAGAATAGACTAGAATAGACTAGAATAGACTAGACTAGACTAGAATAGAATAGAATAGGGACCTTGGAGGTCTTCTAGTCCAACCCCCTGCTCAGGCAGGAAACCCTACATCATTTCAGACAAATGGTTATCCAACATCTTCTTAAAGACTTCCAGTGTTGGGGCATTTACAACTTCTGGAGGGAAGCTGTTCCACTGATTAATTGTTCTCATTGTCAGGAAATTTCTCCTCAGTTCTAAGTTGCTTCTCTCCTTGATTAGTTTCCACCCATTGCTTCTTGTTCTACCCTCAGGTGCTTTGGAGAATAGTTTGAGTCCCTCTTCTTTGTGGCATCCCTTGAGATATTGGAACCCTGCTATCAGGTCTCCCCCTGGGCCTTCTTTTCATAACACTAGATTATTATAATATATGTTATTATATATTATAAGCGAATTAAAAATGTATCAAAAATAAAGCTGGTGCGATTACCTCAATATGCTGTTTGCAGACAGATGTTCAACTTTAGGCATGCTAAAGAAAACAACCACTTATTCCTCCTCTAAGCCTCCACCCTATGTTTACTATATGAGGTACCAGTGCAGGCTTAATTGATAGTCCCGTTCCTGTACTGAGCCTGTGAATGCTGGTTCTTCCTGTGCTCACATCCGTCACAAAAAAAAAAGGTTAGTTTAGATTTCAAAGGTGCTACCTTGCCTCATTCTGTGTTGACAGGAAAGAACAGCATTAACCTTTTCACATGCACTAACAAAGACAAGTTAAGACAAGATCTATAGTGACTACCAAAGACCTGACTCTGTTGTTGCCTTAGGCTTCTGACAATTATCAGGCACTTCCAAGCTAATAATCGTAAGCATGTTTACCTCGGTTTGAGCATATGTGTGCGTGTGCGCGTGTATCTCTCTCTCTCTTTCTCTGTGCTCAGTAATTCTGTGAAATAACAGCTTTATCATTGACAAATGATAAATAGCAAGCCCAAAGATAATAGGAAAATCCTTCTCTCTTCTCCAGAGGTGTGTGTACATATGGTTCCACCACAAATCCGCGAAGCCCTTCTGCGCAGAGAAATAAGCGCGAAGACTAATTCGTGCTGTTCTAAGCGCTAAGGAAAAACGCAACCCTACCGCGATGACATAATTGCGGAGGGCAAAATTGCGCATTCCCAAGCACTCATTACCCTAAACCTAACCCTGAATCTAACCCTAACCCTAACCCTAACCCTAACCCTAACCCTAAACCTAAACCTAAACCTAAACCTAAACCTAAACCTAAACCTAAAACAAACCCCTAAACCTAATCCTAACGCTTACCTTAATTGAAGTCGACTTTCTGCCGTGTCGTCATTTTAAAGCGCCCTTCTGTTGCCGCGCTGTTGTCGCGGCGGTGATGACGCGCGGTGATGACGTTGCAGCTTTAGCACCGCGATTTTATCACCACGCTTTTGACCAGCGCGGTTTTGTTGTGCCACGTGTACATATAACCTCCTCTTTTGCAATGAGCTGGGATTCCGGGGTTGCAGAGTAATGATTGGATGCATCTTATTATTGATGTATTTACTTAGAAAATTTATATAGCCACCTACCTGCACGCTCACAGCGACTCTGGGCGGCTTACAAACAGTAAAAATGCAAAAGAGGTGGGGGGAAATAATAACCTCCACCCAGTGACAATACACGTGTCAGGGTTTCGATGGGATGCCCTAATTAAATCATGAGCCTTGAGCCAAGTGTCAAAAGAAATCTAGTTATTTATTAGGAGCTTCATGTCCGCATGTTCCAATTGAAGCCAACTCTGACCCCATGTAAATTACAGCCCACACTTGACCCTGTTTTCTTCCCCCCACCCCATTGTGTGTCATCAGTCATATTCGCCAATGGAGCAATTTTGCAGGTTGTAGAGATCATTCCCCTCTGGCCCCTGTGGGTAACCCTGGGAGACAGCCTTGAGAGAGATATGTCTGGAATGTGCTTCTGTTTTTGGCTGCCATGCTGCTTCAACATTTTCCCATCCCCTTTGCCTATGGCAACTCGAGAGCAGGCCAGGGATGCCTTGCGAGTTGGCAACACAATTAAATCAGCCATTTGATGGGCTCCATCCCATTTTATGGGTTCCCCAGGCCCATTAGCAAAATCACATTTTTATTCAGGGCCTTCTGAAAAACTGTCAAAGTAGGGGCCAGTCTAATTTCCACAGAAATGATGTTCCAAAGACAGGGAGCCACCACAGAGAAGGCCCTTCTTTTGTGTCCCACCAGATGTAACTTCTAAAGGGACAGGACCCACAACATTCCTTGTCTTCCTGCTCTGGAGGGTTGGGTAGATGTGACTGGCAAGAGACGGTCTCTCAGATAACTTGGTCCCAAGGCATGAAGGGTTTACATTTATTTAATTTATATTAATTTATTAAATTTATAATCCACCTATCTGCTTGCAGAATCACCCAAGATGGCTTAACGCAATAAAACAAGAGACAAAATATAAAAAGGCAGCATGGAATTCAATACCATTGCAGTCAAGAGAATTAATATAGATAATTTTTAACAATTACAATAATAGCAATTAATATCAGTTTCTCTGTTAAAAGTTTGGAAAGTGTGATGTGTGCATGGCATTTAAAAAAAAATACGGGGACAAAGGAAGCTAAACATACTTTCCTGGCTTAAGGCTCTCTTTCACATTTATTATTGATTTATTTAATCAATTTGTCTAGCCACCCATCTCAACAAGTGACTCTGGGTCAGACAATATTAAAATAAAATTAAAAGCAATTACGAATGCAACAGCTAAAAGACGTCGCAGACGAAGTAAATAATAGTTGACAGTTTCTAACTGTAAGATGCCAAAAAATAGGGCCATGCAGCAAGTTCCAATTTAAACTGACTTATTGCTCATGCCTATGCACAGTCAAAATGGGACATGGTGGCTCAGTGGCTAAGACGCTGAGCTTGTCGATCAGAAAGGTCAGCAGTTCGTCGGTTCGAATCCCCAGCACTGCATAACAGATTGAGTTCCCATTACTTGTCCCAGCTTCTGCTAACCTAGCAGTTCGAAAGCAAGTAAAAAATGCAAGTAGAAAAATAGGAGCCACCTTTGGTGGGAAGGTAACAGCATTTCATGCGCCTTCGGCATTTAGTCATACCGGCCATATGACCACGGAGATGTCTTCGGACAGCGCTGGCTCTTTGGCTTTGAAATGGAGATGAGCACTGCCCCCTAGAGTTGGGAACGACTGGCACATATGTGCGAGGGGAACCTTTATCTTTTTATGCACATTAAGTAATGAGCTAGCAATAATTTGGGTTAAGAGAATTCAAAAGGGGTTGCTTAGATTACTTGTGGGAACTAAGCTAATTTGATTACACACACACACACACACACACACACACACACACACAGGTTCTGCCACTCCTTCTCCTACACTAATACAACCAGCAGGTCCCTGCACACACTCGGGGGCCTAGGCACTTAGGCCTAGCACATAGACTTATATACCACTTCACAGTGCTTTATATCCCTCTCTAAGTGGTTTACTACAGTCAGCATGTTGCCCACAACAATCTGGGTCCTCATTTTACCGACCTCAGAAAATGGAGGGCTGAGTCAACCTTGAGTCAGTCAGGATTGAACTCCTGGCAGTCAGCAGAGTTAGCCTGCAATACTGCATTCTGACCACTGCGCCACCATGGCCCCTTAGAATAATCCTTAGGGCAAGGGTGTTTCAAGAAACTGCCAGTGTCAAACTGATCACACAGCAATCTCTTTGTGAGCACAATGTTGCCCATGGAGATTCTCAATCTCTAGGTCATGGTTGTCGGTTGTCCCTAAGGTGTTTTCCCAAAAGGCAACTGGACTTTCTTATTTTTTTCCCGTGAAAACATTTCGCTTCTCATCCATGAAGCTACTCATCCAAAAAGATTCTTCTGAAGAAAAAGAACTGAAGAAGCTTCTCGGATTAGAAGCAAAAAATTTTCAAGGAAAAAATCAAGAAAGTCTAGTTGCCTTTTGGAAAAACACCCTAGGGACATCCATGACCTAGATCAAGGGTCGGCACCCTTAAACACAAAGGTCCTAACCGGAAACCCTCCGTTCAATTCTGGAGCCGACCAAAGTCCGCTTTTCCCACCAAAGAGTCTCCTCCTAGCCCAGCGTCCTTTTTCCTCTATCTGTCCTACTCAAAAGCCCTATCAATTGTGAAGCTGACCAGAAAACCCACCCCTTGCCATAGAGTTTCCTCCTCATGCACCATGCTTCTTCCCCTCGCCCAACCGGAAGCTCCTCTCAAAATTGTGGTGCCAGCTGGTGATAAGGAGCTGCAGCAGAGAGATGAAAGATTGCTGACCTCTGACCTAGATGATTGAGAATCTTCATAGATAACTCTGTTGTCTTCCGAAGACCCAAAGAAGCTTCTTAGATGAGAAGCAAAATGTTTTCAAGGGAAAAAAAAACCAAGACAATCCAGTTGCCATGAGGTGAAACACCTTTGGGACAACTACACAGTTCATAAATTCTCTCACTTTTGATCACTAGAAAAAACGAATGCCAAATCTTGCATATGCCCATTGCAGGTGCCAGTTGAGATAGGCCCCTATCTATGATAGTGGACATGAAATCCTGAGCCAGTCCTATCTGGGCAGTCTCCCGAAACAAGTAGCTTAGGATAGTCTTGTCCTACAAAGAGAAACTCTTGTGCAGCAGGATGGACAGAATCAGTGGTGGGTTTTATATATATATAAGCAAAATGCCACTCATGCAACATCACAAAATCTCCAGAATCATAAAGCCCACAAAGTTGAAATTTGGCACGTATTCTCCTCTTGACTTCTAGGTGCTCGCTAAGAAAGGATTTTTTGAAATGACCCTCAGATCATTAGTATTTCTTATACAGTAATTAACATGCTCTGATGCTAAAGAGTTCTACTCCCCCTCCCCACCTGAAAAGAACTCTGTTCCAACTGCCAGTTGCCTCACATTCCGTTACCTCAGTTCAAACTGGCAGATGTTCCACTTCTTCACTCAGGAGCGGTCTGGGGCTCCTTACAGTACTAAACATCAGTACCTCACCAACAGGTCTAGCGGAAGGCGGCAGGAGAGATATTCCCTTATGAGTTTTAATCAGCAACCGCCACTGGGCCAACGGATTGAACCGGAGTGAACCAGATTTCTGCTGCATTGCCCGATCACATAGCAAATGACGGTATTCAGCTAGTTACCCATAATGCCACAAAGCAATATAGCTGCACCACAACACACTGACTAAAACGGAGAGTGCAGAAACTAGGTCAGTGTCATCTGCACCAGGAAATCTTCAATAACGCCCTCAGAAAGTTGGCTTTCGTGTTGGATGAAAGTGACAACAAATCCTGCCATGTTGTAAACAGGAACTCATGTGTTAATGCTTTGATGTAGCATCTAGTTAATCAGTGGTGGGGAAGAAAGGGGGAGGGAGGTGCTTTCAAGTCAATGCTGATGCCTGACAATTACATGGCCAAATCCAAGCAGTTTTCTTGGCAACTTTTTCAGGAGTTTGCCATTGCCTTTTTGCTAGGGCAGGGATGCCGAACCTTCTCGACACCGAGTGCCCAAACTGTGTGCGCGCGCATGCCCAAACTGAAAGGTGTGTATTCGTGTGAACGCATGCATGTTCTGACATGCGTGCGCATGCACAGACATGCACACGCATGAGCATGCCCCTGTCAGGCCTGCAGCCATCTTTTCTTTTGGATCTTTGGCCTGCCACAATTTCTATTATTCCACTATGCATTTTCTATTGTGGGAAAATGGGAGGTGGGGGGTTGTACGGAGTTATGCAGAGCTAGACTTCCTTTTTTAAATATTGTTTTTATTTTTGAAACAAACAAAAACAAAACAACACCTGCAAAGAACATTCCTCAATTTCGTCAAGCGTGTCATTTGGTTACAAACTTTTGTGCATCAGTTTTTACAATTAAAAATAAGATCACTGGTTATCCATCAAACATAACTTAATACATCATTATCATTGAGCATTAGGTGTTCAGGTTACCGCTAATATTAATCATCCACAGAGTATACAATACTTATAGTGTGGCACATTCAACTCCAGAAATAGTTTTCCCTTGTTAATCCAAGTAGTTATTGAACATTTCAATTCATATGTGTATCAATTATTCATTACATCACCATTAGTCCATTTAACATATAAAAATCTTTCCAGTATAACATGGTCAATACTTACAATTATGCATAGGGTTCAAATCATCCCAGAGAGCTAGACTTCCTTAACAATGAGCCATAGATTAGACTAGAGGTGGGTTGTTCCCGGTTTTACTACCGGTTTGCTTTGCACGGGCATGCGCAGAATAATTTACAGTGAACTGTGCATGTGCACGCACTACTAAACAACATGCCAGCAACAGCAGCGGCGACTGGGGAACTGCTTCAGGGGCGTGGCCAGCCTGAGTCACTGCTGATTCTGTGACACAGGCCAAAATACCACTACAGGTTCAGCTGAACTGGGCCGAACTGGGAGCAACCCATCTCTGGATTAGACATTCCCCAAAAGGAATGCCAATCACTTCCCTCTCCTTGTCAAGAAAACTTTAACCTTCATGAAGTTATCACAAATTACCGTATATACTCGAGTATAGGTCGACCCGAATATAAGCCGAGGCACCTAATTTTACCACAAAAAACTGGAAAAGTTATTGACTCGAGTATAAGCCTAGGGTGGGAAATGCAGCAGCTACCAGTAAATTTCAAAAATAAAAATAGATACCAATAATGTTTTTGAATATTTATTTCAAAGAAAAACAGTAAACTAGCGGTGTATTCAATGAAATACTTCACTCACCTCATGATGCTGATGTCCCGTTGTGATGATGATGTCCCGTGCAGCCGCGGGAGCGATGTCCCGCCTCCTATGACACACGGCACAGTGATTCCTATCATTGGATCACTGTACCAGAGGAGGTGGGACATCGCTATGTGGCTGCTTGCCATAACAAGGAGGAGGTGGGACATCGTTGCAGAGCGGCAGGAGGGGGAGGAAGGGGAATCGTAAGACAGCCCTGCATTACATTAGAACGTGAGGAGGGGGGATGGTGCGGTGCGCGCTGCGCGGCAAACTGACACAGAGGGAGGGGAAACTCACAGGGGCACTGGGCCATTCACGAGTGTCACCCAGCGGCATGGCCCTGCCCCTTTTTCTCCTCCATTTCAGGCAAATTTTTCACTGACTCGAGTATAAGCCGAGGCGGCTTTTTTCAGCCCAAAAAGTGGGCTGAAAAACTAGGCTTATACTCGAGTATATACAGTAACCTCGACACAGAGGAGACTTTATTTTTACCATATTTTCCATCCCTATTTTCAGGAATTAAACTTTGTACACTTGTGGTTGAAGTTCACAGCAGCCCTTGATAGCTTATAAACGGAGCCCTGAAATATCTGAAAGATCATTTCAGACTGCTCCTTTACATGTACACACACACACACACACACACACACACACAATGTATCGCTATGTCTTTTTTTTTATTCCCCCCGTAATACTTCTTGTATTTCCTCTTACTATCTGATACACGACAGAGCTCTTGACAGCACTCAAAATCTTTATTAATCAGAGCAGAGGTGGTTGCCGAAGTCAGAGCTGGAGTGTAATCCTTAAGATGCAGTTTCCCCCCCTTAAAAGCCGAAGAAAGCTGTTGATAGCTTGCCTGACAACAGGGTAAACAGATTATTGTGTTATTGCTGGCTGATTGCCGGAGTTATTTTGGAGCTCTATAATTCATTTAAAGAGATTTTTGACATTTATGAAATGACTTCCATAATCAACTGACAGTGCAATATCCTATAATTGTTCAATTAAAAATGACTACTAGTGCATTCATTTATTAGCAGAATCAGATAATTGTCTTGCCACTAAAGAGTACTTCACAAATGTTGCACATCGACAGAAAATGTTTGAGGAGAACTCCGCTAAGCAAGAGTCAAAATCCTAAGGGTTTTTTTTATTTTTATCCGCCAAGAGAAGGTGTAATTATTACAGACCCCCATAGTAAATACATCTCCGTGCGAAACTGTGTTCTTGAAATTGAGTTTGCATGAGTGTGATTGTGTATGCCTGGGAGCCTTGGGAAGATGCACACCCTGCATAAAATTGGTGGCATTTGATGCTATCAAAGTTCATATTGTTATACATTTTGGCTGTGGAAAGCAACGCAACCAAAGTAGGGTCTGATGAACGCTTATGTAATTCTTATTTATCATATTGTCTTTCCTTTCCATGTTTTCTCTTTCTGGATGAATCTTATTAGCTACTAGCTGATAACCTGGCATTGCCCCGATATTTATTTATCCTAATCCTATATTAGACAGAAAAAACCCTGATTTTGTTGAAAATGTCCGGAGCAAATGTAATTTCTAATGTTGGATTTCCCCCCTTACCAGAGGGAGCCCCCTTGTGGGGTACTGTGAAGCTGTTACCATGGCAATTCCACTGTGCTCTACAGTATAAGCCATTTTACAGTAGTATGGTAGAAGCCATTTTAAGGCACAACAGGCTGTATCTTAACAGAGCACACCCTGAGAGGTTTTAGGGGTGTGTTACCACCACAGTATTTGTTTCCAGAGAGTAAGTCATCTATGTACAGAGAGAGAGAGAGAGAGAGAGAGAGAGAGAGAGAGAGGGGGGGGGGGGAGAGACTATGTACAGAGAGAGAGAGAGAGAGAGACTATGTACAGAGAGAGAGAGAGAGGGAGGGAGGGAGAGGGAGAGAGAGGATAGATAGATAGATAGATAGATAGATAGATAGATAGATAGATAGATAGATAGATAGATAGATAGATAGATAGATAGATAGATAGATAGATACATACATACATACATACATACATACATACATACATACATACATACAAATAGCTGCATTGATAAATCTGTTTTTTTAGCTACTGGTCCTGCAAGAACTTACAACCTCCAACTTTCTATTTGGGCTTTCAAAACTAATTTGTAGCATGTGCAGCACGCATTTTTGCTACCCAACCGATAGTGAAGAAAAGAGGATATCATTACTGCTCCGAGGTCACACATGACCCTGATGCAGCCCTTAATCAAATTGAGTTTGCAACCAATTTAAGAAAATCCTAATTTGGTCTATGAGGATACATTTTCTGTTTATTACCCCTTAAATTTTAAAGTCATACCCCTTACCAAATTTCTGTTTCAAAGCCGAAGAGCTGAAGACATCTCCGTAGTTATGTGGCCGGCATGGCTAAATGCCAAAGGCGTACGGAATGCTGTTACCTTCCCACAAAGGTGGTTCCTATTTTTCTACTTGCATTGTTTACATGCTTTCGAACTGCTAGGTTGGCAGAAGCTGGGACAAGCAATGAGAGCTCACTCCGTTCCGTGGCGCTGGGTATTCAAACCGCTGAACTGCCAACCTTCTGATTGACAAGCTCAGCATCTTAATACAGGCTGGTTGCCAAGCACCCAAAAGGTGATCACATGACGTGGGGCGGGGGGAGAAGTATGGCTATCAGAACTTTAAATCCAGATCGTAAGTACCTTTTGCAGGATCCATCCTAACTTTGAATAGTCACTAATGGTCATAAATCAAGGAGTAATCAGATGAGGCTTCCTCCATAATGTTGTGTTTCTTTCAGCAGCACCAAAGAGCATTATCAAGCATGGAACCTGAGACAACTCGCTAAATTTGACTAAGAAATATTAGAAATTGGGCTCACATTTATGTTCATTAGCTTAGCACCATCTAATTTGTAGACCAAAAGAAAAAAAAAGTCAAAACATAATATCATTGCAATCGGCATTTGCTGCCAGCAAAGATTCAGAGAATCAGCGACAGAAAGTGTGCTGAATGTAGCAGTATCATATAAAACACGGGGAAGATGTAGGTCAGTGACAGTCCTGAATCCCCAGAGGATCTAGTTAGACAACAAGAGTGCCAAACCCATTATGAGGTTGGAGAAACCTTCTTAAGGCAGAGATTTTCCTTTGAAGAGCCTGATTTTAGCGAGCATTATCACAAACCATCTGCTACGTACAATCATAAATCAATATTCCATTAAATAATCAGAAAACCAAGAAGGCAAAGAGATGATGAAAGAGGGGAGGGCGGGTGGGAAATCTTTTGCCGTTTGTAAAAAGCGAACGATGCCAGGATCCCTTTTCCAACTATAATGATTTGGGTTTTTTTTTTTTTTTTTTTAAATCATCTTTCTCTTTTTATAAGAACGACCTTCCAGGATTCTTGGCTGGAGTACGTAATTTACATTCCGATAATCATCATTAAAGAAATTGAGTGCAAATTCACCAGATGGAAGATAATACTTCACTCGTGGTTGGTACAGCAGGGGTATTAAGTAATAAGTAGTTTCAGATTTTCAAGAAGGCTTCGGTTCTTGTCCAATCTCCCCTCCCCCCCCAAAAAAGAAAAAATATTGACATCATATAAACTTTATTTAAACTACCAAGGGCAAATAATCCTATTCTCCCTAGAGGATGACTGTAGGATTGTCACATAGGATCTCTTTGTAATTATTACTCTTACCCATCTCACCATTATTCTGTTCTTGCTGGCAGGGTGTTTTCGAACAAATGCTTGCTATTCATACTGAATGCTTTTTAAATTTAATATATATTTAATGAACACACACACACACACACACACACACACACACACGGTGCATGCCAAGGGTGAAGTCCATCAGGTTCTGACAGGTTCCGGAGAACGGGTGGTAGTTCAGAGAAATGGTAGCGGAAATTTTGAGTAGTTCGTAGAGCCAGCAAATGCCACCTCTGGCTGGTCCTAGAGTGGGGTGGGAATGGAGATTTTGCAGTATCCTTCCCCTGCCACACCCACCAAACCACACCCACCAAGCCACACCCACACAACCAGTAGTAGAAAAAATTGAATTTCACCACTGGTGCATCCTGAATGATAAAGAGAAGTCGTCCCTCTTCCTGCTGAAGAAGCTTCTTGGATGAGAAGCGAAACATCTTTAAAGGAAAACAAGAAAGTTCAGTTGCCTCTTGAAAAAGCACCTTTGGTTAAGGTAAAAGGTCCCCTTTTCCAGTTGTGTCCAACTCTACGGGATTATACCCCTCACTGTTTCTTAGCTGAAGGAGTCAGTATTGTCCAAAAACCCTTTCCATCGTCATGTGGCCATGACGATGTGACTATATGCTGAGGCACACAGAATGCTGTTACCTTCCCGCTGAACTGGTACCTATTTATCTACTTGCATTTTCATGTTTTCGAACTGCTAGGTGGGCAGGAACTGGGCAGTGGTGAATTCTGGATTCTGTTCCAACTAGTTCTGTTGGAATGGCCCCGCTGTCACCCATATGGACGTACGCAGCGCATGCGCGCGCACACGTGGCACGTGCACGCACTCACACACACTCGTGCATGGCGTGCACATGTGTTGTAGCTGCAAACGACGCTTCCACAAGCCTCTGCGACACTCCAGCAGCTCGGCAGAGCATCACACAAGCACTGTACGTGCCATGCATGTAAGCGCCAAAAGCTTTAAAACACGGTAAGGAGCTCAGGCAGGTGGGTGGCCCTCCAGAGCATAGTACCAGAACAGTACCCAGTGTTCCAGGCAGGCTCTGGTACGCCTGTACTAGGGCGTACCGCCTGCAACCCATCACTGGAACTGGGGTAGGAACAAGAGCTCACACCATCGCACAGCACTTAGGTCTCAAACCTTGGCTGTCAAATATCCAGCTGACAAGCTCAACATCTTTAACCACTGAACCGTTGCCCTCCCCCCCAGCCATCTAGAAAGCATTCTCACATCTAGCCACCTTTCTGGAGGAAGAATTTAACCTTCATCCTTCATACTAGATTAGAAGGTCCGTCTAGTGGTATTTCTAAAGAGTTGGACTTCCAGAGGTCTCTGGCTGATCATAATGAGAAGAAAGAATTGTCGAACAAATATTCTTATATTGATGTTTGTAGTCCAGACCTTTAAGGGGAGGAGACAACCTAAGAGTTTTGTTGGCCAAGTATTTAGAGGACTTAGAACTCTGTTATGGATCATCTGAAGATCCTGATAGAAACCACACTGGTCACTCTCATCCTTATTTCTGGAGCAGCTATATACTTTTTTTATTGCCTAGAGGACCTTGCCTTGGCAAACCTCTGCCCAGGGGGGTAGACAACATTGCGATCTTCAAATCACTAAAGTAGAGTTGTTATGCCATCCTCTAACACTAAATGTATTTCTCCACTAAAGCTTTTGTCTCTCTTTGTCTTTGAAGTCACAACTTATGCAAGCCTGTTTTAAAGCAGAAGATCCATTGAAGAGAAGGACCACTTCACCCATCCTGCCCGTTGTTTTCAAAGCAGCTTGTTGCCCTTGACTGACCTTGAGTGGTCTCAGAAAAGGAGGACTAGACCTGGCTAGTACTTGGAAGAGAGATTACTAAAGAAATTGAAGATTGAAAAAGCATCCAAGAAGAGGACAGTGGCGAACCCAAGAAAATGATATGAATGTATCACTTGAAGGAGACATGACGTTTTTTTCTTTTTTTCTTTTTTTTTAATTTCCTTGGTTTTAATATATTTCAGACTGTGTTTGATAAAAAGCTATACCGTGTACGGGCTCTGGGAAGTCGGGGGGGAAGGGAGGTGGGGTCCTAGGGGGGAGGGGGGAGGGGGGAAATATAGTATGTGCTGGATTTTAAAGTAATATGATTGCACTTGTATACTGTTGCGTTTTTAATTCTAGTGTAAAAATAGGAAGCTGAATATATTGATAGATAGTAGAAATACACCGAAGGGAGGAGCAGAAGGAAAGAAGAAAGAGGGGTAGAGAGGGTGGGAGAGAGGATCGGAGGGAGGGTGAGATGGAAGGGAGGGAGTGTATTGGGAGAGAGGAGTGATAGAGGGGGAGGGGAAGTAGGGTAGAGGGGAATGTTGGAGGGGAGAAAGGAAAGTTGGAGGGGGGTGAAAGAAAGGGTGTATGGAGGGTTGAAGTGGTATATTGGGTTTGTATTTTGGGGAGTATTGTTGACAAGGATGGCTGTCTTTATTGCTCAATGTTATATGGCCTCAGTTATGCACAGTATATATGTGACCGTATGAAATGAAAATGAAAATAAAACATTATGAGAAGGAGACATGATGATGATGATGATGATGATGATGATGATGATGATGATGATGATGATGATGTGATGATGATGATGATGACAACCACCACCACACTTAAGCATTTGTTGTCCTTTTACAGATATCTCTGGGATTGTTTTCTTTCCCTGCAAGGATTTCAGTTTTGGAGACGGAATTGTGATAAAGGCTGTCTTGGAGGGAGGTAATAAATTAGATTTTCATAACCTGCCTAGCTTTGCCTTCAACCTGCTACCCAACCTGGATCTGGGATTATCTCATTCCATATGTTCCAAGGAGTTTTTCCCTTCTTGCTCACCTTGGGCATTTGCATCCTTCTTGCCTAAGAGTTAACTCATAAGTCTAGCCTCTTTGGCTGGGTTTGATACCAAAAACATACGATGCCGGAGGCAGTAGTGTCCCCTGCTAAGGCTGAAAATCTCTCTTAAACACATTAAGTGTCCCATTTTTGGACTGATAGTGCAGTAATTATTCTGCTTCACCCTAAAAACCATCCTGGGGTAATTGGCGTGGAAGGAAATTAGCCAGACTCCTCTGCCACCTGGTAGTTAAGGAACGGATCCAGGGAAAAATAAGTGAGGCGAGGGGAGGGGGGGAAAATCGGCACTTATTTGATTTTAATCTTGCCACTTTGCAAGCATTTAAATTGCCTTAATCAGGTGGCTGGCTTCCAGCCTGACTAGTAATCTGTTATCAAATTTGTAACTAGATTTCTCTCCCCCCCCTCCCACTCAAAAATGTCAACATAGGCTGAGAATTGAAGTCTATTAACAGTTGTATGAGTCTCCCTTCTAAAATTTTCCATAATTTCTGTATTTATGATTTTTTACAGACCTGTCAAATATAATATTATCACTCCTCTCTGTTAATATTTCAAGAAAAACTTAATGATGGCTTTATTTGTATAATATATACATATTGGAGGACAGAAGGGCATTTCGACGACCCGGTACTCAGTTAAAACATAACATACACACAATGTATGGACGATGTCAACAACCTTAATACCAAAGCTTGATTTTCTAAGGCAATAACTAAACTGTATGGAATAACCTTGATAAATATAATTGAATTTTTCCTTCCAATAAGATTAACTAGAGGTAATTTTGATTGGCGATTGCCCTGACCGTCTACATATGAGATGTATGATAAGCTGGAGATAATCAGTTTAATTTTCTTCTTTTCTTGGTTATTTTTTTTTCCTCTCCCAAAGATTTTTTTTAAAAAAGGAGATAGACCCCTAATTTGAGGTCCATGCAGAATGAAACTATTTATGATCTAAAATGGATTTTAGTTTGGTGAAGGAGGGGTGGGTGTCTGAACTGATTATCTCCCAATCTTCTCATTGTGTCTAATTGTGCTGAGCTTGGTTTAAAATGAGATCAACACAATTAAACCCCAGTAGACTTAATTAAGGGAGGGACTTAATGCTTTACAAAACAAAAAAGAAAAGGGGGGATGGGAGGAATTGACTTTGGACAAATAAAAGGATGAATTTTAGCTGAATCCCCTTGATTAAACCTCTCCAGATTTTGCTGCTAAAACTGCCTTTTAAGAATGCTTTTAAATGGTTTTATTTATTCTGCAAGTTGACAGAAATCTCTTGTTTATAGTTTTTACATTTGTCTTCTGACCAAAATTGCTCAGGAAAGAAATAGCATAGCTGCTCAGAAAAACAACTCAAAATCCTCTACTGTTAATACAGATCTTATATCTGTAAACACAACATTTTTGGGTAGGTTCTCTGAAAAAGTTTTCCCCCTGTAATATAAGAATTTACTACTGTTTGGTATGAAAATTCATGCGAGAAAAGAAGTAGATAGATCTGAGAAGGCCCACGTTAACTCTTGCTCTGCTTGTCCTTGTTTGACATGGCCTGCAGAAGACTTCTTGAGCACTACCATTTCCCCCCGAAAATAAGACAGGGTCTTATTTTTTTACCCCCAAAATGAATGCTTAGCCTTATTTTTGGTGATGTCTTATTATTTTTGGGGTGCAAGAAGTGGCGAGCGTGGTCACCTCGTGGCTGCTGCTGTGTTGCAATATTTTCAGGGAGGACTTATTTTAGCACATGCGTTCAAATGTCCGATTCAGCTCATTATCCTGGGAGGTCTTATTTTCAGGGAAAGAGATTGTGTCTATGGAGATTCTCAGTCATCCAGTTCATGGTTGGCCTGGATGACTGAGAATCTCCATAGACATCTAGCTACACACTTTGGGATGAACACCCTTTGAATGGTATGGGAGTATAAACAGATTTCTGGGGGAAAAAATTGCAGACTACAGGATTCAGGTGACAGGCAAACCTCCAAGTGGCCTCAATAACTCTCAGAAAGTGTGCTAATGACCGCAAGGAATATAAATCCTTCCATTCTCCACCATTCAGTCAGAACTGAAGTAGTGTCTTGGATGAGAAGTGAAACATCTTCAAATTAAACAAGAAAGACCAGTTGCCTTTGGAAATAAAGCCCCTTTGGGGTTCCAGAGAAGTAATGTAGTTGTGAATATTGGCTGGAAAACAACTCAGTGAAGCCATATTTGGATGCCCCCCCCCAATATGGCCCATATAATGTATATTGCATTTTTAAGAACAAAACAGTAGCCATTTTTTTTCAAGCCATTCAAACAGGCAACCCTACACAAGGCAGATGTTTTACATTTTGTATTGATTCTGAGCCTTAAGAGGTTTAAGAGCCCTAAACAGGATACAAACAAATTGATTGTTTTTTTTACAAAGATAAAGGTAAAGGTTCCCCTCACACGTATGTGCTACTCGTAGCCAACTCTAGAGGGCAGTGCTCATCTCCATTTCAAGGCCAAAGAGCAATGCTGTCCAAAGACATTTCCGTGGTCATGTGGCTGGCATGACTTAAACACCGAAGGCACATGGAACGCTTTTATCTTCCCACCAAAGGTGGTTCCTATTTTTCTACTTGCATTTTTACATGCTTTCGAACTGCTAGGTTGGCAGAAGCTGGGACAAGTAACAGGGGCCCATTCTGTTACGCGGCAATAGGGATTCGAACCGCCAACCTGCCAAACTGATCGACAAGCTCAGCATCTTAGCCACTGAGCCACCACATCCCTACGGAGTGCCCCAATGGAGCATTACTAATACACTATATCATATCTCCCTAAATTTAGGGAACAACTGATCTAGAAGCTGCTTCCTAAAAATACTGCATTCTCTTGTTTTCTATCTAGTTAGGAAGGCAAATGTTGTACTTCTTTTCTTGGGACTAGTGAATACTGAGCCAGGCATTTTTAAAAACATAAAAATCTCCCAACAATGAAATTAATCCAAAAGTACAAAAGAAAAGCAGCTCACAACCATCTACTGAATAATGCAAAACTGTGCTGATTTAAATTAAGTGTCAACCTTAATGTATTGTCTACGCAGAAAGCAGAATATATGCAGACATATGGATATATAGTTAGCATGTCATATTTCATTGTCTATAAAGTATTTTAATTCAAGGTAAATGGGGGATATATGAAATTGGAGGATTTGAAGAGACCCTGATTATGGCTGTTGACAAATCACAATTTCACCTGACTCCAGTATTGTTCATTTATGTGAAGGCAACCACACAAGTGGTGAACTGACTGTGTTTATTAAGATCACCTTGGATTCAGGCTAAATCTGGAACAAAAGGGAACTGGAGCACACACACACACACACACAAAAACACATAGCATGGCTCCTCATGACATGAGTGGGTGCATCTTTTGATAAATACCAATTTCCTCACAACTCCCTCTTTCTAAATAAAATAACGTATTCATGGAACATTCAACATTGTTCACTTCATCTTGTTCATCGGGAGTTTAGGTTTGGCTCAGTGCGAACAAGAGGCAAGGACCATTCTCTCGGAGTCTCACTTTTAGTCAGATCTGGGGAAAGGTGGGTCCTCCCATAAAGCCCGAAGAATCTAGAATGATTTCAACAGCAAGCTTTTATGCTTTAGGTGGCATCATAAACAGGACGTCAGGCCTCTTTAACATTTGGGCCTTCAGGCCTGCTACATTTTCTACTGTGGGAAAACGGGAGGGGGATTATATAGAGCAGGGGTGATATATAATGAAAATAACATTCAATACAATATAATAGCAGAGTTGGAAGGCACCTTGGAAGTCTTCTAGTCTTCTAATTGCCCAACACACTTCCAACAGAACTAAACCACCACCACCCCCAAGACTTTCCTCCTAGTAGTAAGCATTCCAAGCGAGTTGTTGCAAGAGCCCCTCTAGTTTGTCTTATCAGCCTTCTCCATACCCAGGACATATGTTCCCCATTTCAGCCAATTCAATGTATGAGCCTTGGTCATCAGAATCCTGGTCAACAAGATGGAGGGAAAAGTCATTGCATCAGGGGCCCTGACCAACCGTCTGTTTAGATTCTTGATTATATGTCCATTCTATGTCATTGAAATAGTAATATTAGGATATCCTTTGTCATTCTCAACTTCGCTTTTGACACCACATGTTGTTCCTCACCACCCTCCCGGCCTTCCATAAAGTGACTAAGACCTGGCTGTTCTGGCAGGCCTGGGACTGTTGAGTATTCCCATTTGATGAAATGGATGCTGTGTTGATTTTAATTTTGTAATTTTAAATGTTTTAAATGTTTTAATTTGTTGTTTTATTTGCTGTGAGCCGCCCAGAGTCCCTAGGGAGTGGGTGGCATACAAATACCATTAAAGTTTGAAAGTTTGAAAGTTCATCTTGGAGGATACAGTGACCTAAGAGGTGAGCAGACTCAGGATTAAGATCAAATTAGACTCAGCTCAGATCCGGGGCAAAAAAGAAAAGAAAATGTATACATATTGGGGGAAAAATATTACCACTGTTGCCTAGAATCTTGGTAGGCTAAACTGTTGATAAATGCCAACTTCCTCATGTGCCCCTAAAATCAGCTGTGAGATAATTTGTTGAATACTAGCGCGGGAAATCCAAGCGCGGGAATAAAGGACTCCCTTCTGATTGGTTCCCGGGCGGAGCCGGTTCAATCCTCGCCCCGATTGGTCGAGCTACTCGACACCCCATTGGCTCCTCGTTCAAACCCGGAGGTATAAATGTTTGGCGCGAACCACGCCACGTTGAATCGTAGTCACTCTGTTCTAAATAAAGGTTGCTGTTTTTCATACCCGCTTTGTCGGGTCCCTTCCCTTCGCTCCAAGATGCAAAACTGGCGACGAAGGTGGGATTCCGATTCCCGCGACCACGGAGAAGAACAAGCCAGCTGCCACCGCGTCTGAACGCTATCCTCAGGCTGAGAACTCCGGCAGCGAACGCAAAATTTTCTCCGCCCTCTTCCTCCCCCTCTCTGGCTCCTCACCACGATGGCATCAGCGCTTCCTCCTTTCGCGCCATTCGGATCCGCCGGAGAATCATGGGACGGCTTCATGGAGCGTTTCGAGTGCTACTTAATCGCATCGAAGAACCAGGCACAGACCGACGAGGAGAAATGCAGCTTCTTCTTGTCCTGCTGTGAGCCTTCCATGTTCGCCTCTGCGAGAACCCTGGCCGCCCCGAGGCCAGCCTACAAACTTGGGTGGGACGAGCTGATGTCCAGGCTGAGGAACCACTACGCTCCCTCACCCTCTCTGATCGCACGCCGCTTCACCTTCCGCCGCCGAGTGCAGAAGCCCAACGAATCCATCAGCCAGTTTCTAGAGGCTTTGCGCACAGTGGCCGCCCAGTGCGATTTTGCAGACCTGGAGGAGAACCTCGTGGAGCAGTTTGTATGCGGGGTCCGCGACGTGCATTTGCGCAGCCGCATGCTCCGGAACCACAAAATCACCTTGGTGCAAGCCGTGGAGACCGCGCGAGCAGCGGAGCTCTCCGAACAATCCACGGCCGACATCGAACGCCTCCAGCTGAAAACCCCCGCGCAAACCGCCGCGGGGCCTTCCACCCAGACGAACCTCGTCGACGACCTCTCTCCTGCTGAAGACGAGGAGGAGGAAACCGTCGGACAAATGAGGACGCAGCCGAAGCGGAGGCCACACCAGCAACCACCGACGCCCGCTCAGCCAGTCTCAAACGCACCTTGCCGCGGATGCGGCGGCCGCCACAGCCGCGCATCCTGCCCGTTCCGTTCCGCCGTCTGCCGCCGCTGCCGAGGAGAAGGACACCTCGCCAGGGTCTGCCGGGCTCTCGTGCCAGCCCCATCGTTCATGCAGCCCAGCGACCAGCGCCAGGCACCGCAACGCCGCCAACAGCCACGTCCTGCGAGGCGAGCTGAGGACTGCCACTCAACCTACCAGCCCTCCGGCGCCGACTGCGTGGTCTACCAGGCTTCCCACGTTCCCGCCGGCGATCGCAAAATCAGCACCGCCGTCCGACTCGAAGGTCAGCTTTGTCGAATGGAGGTGGACTCCGGGTCTTCCCGTTCTCTCCTATCTTGGGCCTTGTTTTCCCGCCTTTGTCCCGGAGTTCCCCAGAGCAAATTGCGCCCCGTCGGGGTCTCCCTCCTAGACTACCAGGGAAATGGGATTCCCACGGCAGGAATATTCCACATCCAGGTGGAATACGGAGACTTTAAGGGGAAACTCCCAGTTCTAATCGTCAGGAACGATCTGCCCGCTCTCCTTGGGTTGGATTGGTTTCCCGCCTTGGGCCTCACCATAGAGGGGGTGCACAGGGTAGTCCCCCTCACCGTAGATAGCGTTCTAGATGAGTTCGCAGATGTGTTCGATGGGAAATTGGGCTGTTATAAGGGCACCCCCATTTCCCTCTGCCTCGATCCCCAGGTCGCTCCCATTAGGCTGAAGGCACGCAGGGTCCCCTTCGCATTGAGAGCAAAGGTAGACGCCGAACTTGATAAGCTTATAGAGCAGGGGATCTGCCGAGCAACCTGGGGGCCCTCCCTTCCCACGCGTTTAAGTTAGGGGATCCGGTATGGGCCCGCTCCTTCTCTGGGGATCCACGGTGGGTTCCCGCAACCATCACAGCTCTGACTGGCCCCTGTTCCTTCAGGGTTGGCCTGGCCGACGGAACACAATGGAGGCGCCACGTGGACCAGTTAAGGCGACGCCTCCCCGCGGAAACAGACGGCCCGAGCCTCTCAGACACCCGCTCTCAGCATGAGCCACCCTCGATGACCTTCCCCCCAACGGACCGCCTCCACCCGGGGAACGGGGGACAAGCCGATACGAACTTCTCGGACAGACGCGCCTCACCCGGCTACTCCCTTCCTCGAAGCCCTTATCGAGACTCTGAACCTACACCCCAACCAGACTGCACGGGGCCACTGTCGGACACTCCTGTTGCCACGGAGACGCCACCCCGGGCAAATGGACATCAGGCACGGGGCCCGGGGCCAGCGCCATCTCACGGGACCGCGTCGCAGATTCACCGCCCCGCCACGGACACACCTCCGCCGGCGGTTCCCCCCCCGACGACAACCGCCGGGGAGCCACGAAGGTCGGGACGAGAACATCACCGTCCCACCTACTTACAAGACTATGTTTGCCCTTCCTAAGGGAACATTTTGACTAGGGGGGAGGGGTGTTGAATACTAGCGCGGGAAATCCAAGCGCGGGAATAAAGGACTCCCTTCTGATTGGTTCCCGGGCGGAGCCGGTTCAATCCTCGCCCCGATTGGTCGAGCTACTCGACACCCCATTGGCTCCTCGTTCAAACCCGGAGGTATAAATGTTTGGCGCGAACCACGCCACGTTGAATCGTAGTCACTCTGTTCTAAATAAAGGTTGCTGTTTTTCATACCCGCTTTGTCGCGTCCCTTCCCTTCGCTCCAAGATGCAAAATAATTTAATACGCTTAAGTTAATTATTTAGGAAAGATAAATAGGAAATTGTTGAATTTCTCTCAAAATTGAAACAAAAGAAAGGGTAACACCTCCTCTTTGTTTGAAAAAAATAATCTACAAGAATGCATGTGTCTCTCTTTTCTAAATAATTCAAGCCATAATTGCATTACTGATATAGGAGAAGAGCCAGTAGAGCTGGAGGGTGGAGTTAAGTGTGTCATCAGCTTAGAGTTGTTACGTTCCCATAAACTATCCAAGTCCAACGTCTATTGAATTCAATTATCTGGCACTAATTTAGCACTGAACTTTAGTTGAAATAGATTCTTATGTACAAGCTTGAGCAATAACTCTTCTGAACTTCAATTTCACATATGGCTATCGATCCTTAGACCTGACAATTATTGGGGATTGGATTTCAATAATGGGCTTCCCATTTTGGAATCTTCCCAGTGAATCAACTACTTTCTATTCCTTTATGCTAAAACCAGCCTTGGCTATTCCCCCACCCCACCCCACATCAGAGATGCAGATTTTGCTTGGATCTTCCTTTTAATTTGCCTGAATCACGAGATGTACATAAATATTTTCACAAGGGACACCCCATTTCAGACTGGATTGATATTTTTTAAAACCCATTATGGTTTTAATGCACGGATGCATTTATTAATCCAACTAATTAGTTCACGGATGCTTCCAAAGTCATCCGCTTTTTACTTGGAAAGTTTCTAGCAACTTGTAACCTGCTCCCATATATTTTGAGGATACATAAGAACCCGACATACCTCATTTCTCAGCCCCTGGCAACCTTTGTTATTTCGTTTATCTGCTATTTGCAGTTAGATGTAAACATCTTACCTCTCTGTGTGATCATATCAACAGTGGGTTAGTTTCAAAGATCGGGAATCAATACATTATAAGAGATCAAGCAAGAGTAAAGGTGATGCAGCCAAAACAGGACAGACTAAATGCATAAGGGGTAAAATTAGGGGGGTGGGGGGGAACCTGGATTAAGGTAATAACTAAAATAGGAATTGATACCTAAATATTCTGTGCCAAATCATAGATTAGTAGATTTTTTTTAGAATGAATGCGCTGGAAGGGACCTTGGAGGTCTTCTAGTCCAGCCCCCTGCTCAAACAGAAGAACCTATACCATTTCAGATAAGCAGCATCTTCTTAATCTGGAATCTTCCTAAAAACATCCAGTGATGGAACGCTCACGATTTCTGGAGGCAAGCTGTTCCACTGGTTAATTGTCCTCCTTAATTCAAATGAATGAAAGATATAACCTATATCAGTGGTTCTCAAGCTGTGGCCTTACATCTTGGGGATTTGTGGCTGTGGTCTGTGGTCACAAAAGGTATTTAAAGAGGGTCCATGATGAAGGAAAAGTTGAAAACTATTGATGTATATATTGGTGAAATATAAGCAATACAATTCAAATTAGATAGATAGATAGATAGATAGATAGGTAGGTAGGTAGGTAGGTAGGTAGGTAGGTAGGTAGGTAGAGAGAGAGAGAGAGAGAGAGAGAGAGAGAGAGAGAGAGAGAGAGAGAGAGGGAGAGAGAGAGAGAGAGAGGGAGAAATAGAGAGATAGAGAAAGAGAGATAGAGTATATATATATACACATACACATAGATAGATAGATAGATAGATAGATAGATAGATAGATAGATAGATAGATAGATAGATAGATAGATAGATAGATAGATGATAGATAGATAGATAGATAGATAGATAGATAGATAGATAGATAGATAGATAGATATAGAGAAATAGAGAGATAGAGATAGAGAAGGAGAGATATATAGAGGTATAGATAGAGAGATATAGAGGTATATATAGATAGAAGATAGATAGATAGATAGATAGATAGATAGATAGATAGATAGATAGATAGATAGATAGATAGATAGATAGATAGATATAGAGAAATAGAGAGATAGAGATAGAGAAGGAGAGATAGATAGAGGTATAGATAGAGAGATATAGAGGAAGATAGATAGATAGATAGATAGATAGATAGATAGATAGATAGATAGATAGATAGATAGATAGATAGATAGATAGATAGATAGATAGATGATAGAAAGAGCTTATACAATTTTCCTTGCAAAGATAACTCTCTATTTGAAAGTCAGTCTTCTCCAAGACCAGTCTGAAAAAGAGAGTTATTTGGATTTTGTAAAATATTTTGGATTTTGATCAGCACTGATGTTGTTACCTAGTTTGGGTAATGAAATGTCTCAGAGGTGAGCGTCACATAATGTAACAACTGGTTTGCCCAGCACTGAAAATGTGAGCATGTGCGCATGCGTGTGACTTAAAAAACATGGAGATATAGGATGGAATAGTGCCGGGGTGGGTGGGTGGGTGCAGGCCCACTCACTAGTCGCAACTACCGGTTCGGCCCGAACCAGTCCGAGCCGGCAGCAGCTCACTTCTGAAATGTCTGCAAGAAAGCAACGAAGCTCAGAGAGCACCAGGGTCCCCTCATTTCAACCCTGAGCTACAAATATTCTCCTTTATATGTAAAATATTTGGGTAGTTATTTAATTCAATAGCTTATCTTTCCACTAAAAAACAAGTACATCCCAGGACAGATAACAACAACCTGATAAATAAATTACAATAAACTCTTATAATAAAAATTCATAAGGAACCTATGATTATTTGTTTGTTCATTGTACTTATCTCCTGCCACAATATAATGACTCTCAGGGGCTTACATGATGTATAGAAAAAGAAGCAAATGTAAAACATCCACAGTAAGGTTAAAATAACAATTTAACTAACCCTCCTAGAATTCCCCCAAATGCACAATATAGCCAACTAAAATAAAGCATTCATAAGAAAGAAAGGAAGGAAGGAAGGAAGGAAGGAAGGAAGGAAGGAAGGAAGGAAGGAAGGAAGGAAGGAAGGAAGGAAGGAAAATAATTTTTTAAAAAGCATAAATTAGCGCAAGATATAAAATTAAGAGAACACTCTGAAGTTGTTTGAAGTTTCCTGAAAATTAACAAGCCATAAAGTAACACATTTACAGCTGTACAAAATTTTTGGCCCTCAAAATCAATAAAATCTATAGGGTATTCTGCAGCCGAGGATCTCCATCAATAGAACATTATGGTCCTCGATTTATGACCACAATTGAGTCCAAAATTTCTGTTGCTAAACAAGATGGTTGTTAAGCAAACTTTGCCCCATTTTATGACTTTCCTTGCCACAGTTGTTAAGTGAATCCCTGCAGTTGTAATATAGAATAGAATTACAGAGTTGGAAGGGACCTTGGAGGTCTTCTAGTCCAACCCCCTGCTTGGGCAGGAAACCCTATACCATTTCAGACAGATGGCTATCCAACATCTTCTTAAAGACTTCCAGTGTTGGGGCATTCACGATTTCTGGAGGCAAGTTGTTCCACTGATTAATTCTTCTAACTGTCAGGAAATTTCTCCTCAGTTCTAAGTTGCTTTTCTCCATGATTAGTGTTGAATACTGGCTTGCGGGCGGAGCCGGTTCAATGTCTTCCCTGATTGGCCGAGACACTCGACGCCCATTGGCTCATTGCTCAAACCCGGGGGTATAAATGTTTGGCGCGAACCACGCCAGGTTAATCATAGTTTACTCTGCTAGAATAAAGGTTGCTGTTTTACTCTCCTCCTTCCGCTCCAAGATGCAAAACTGGCGACGAGGATGGGATGAGATTCCCGTGACCACAGAGAAGAACAAACCAGCTTGCCTCCGCGTTTGAATCATACCTTTCAGGTTAGGAACGCCGGCAGCGAACAAAATCTTCTCTGTTTCTTCTTTCCTTTTCCCTGGCTTTTGCATCAGAATGGCAACAGCGCTTCCTCCTTTCGCGCCGTTTGGGTCTGCGGGAGAATCCTGGGACGGCTTCATGGAGCGTTTTGAATGCTATTTAATCGCGTCAAAGAACAGGGCACAGACTGACGAGGAGAAGTGCAGCTTTTTCCTGTCTTGCTGCGAGCCCTCTATGTTTGCTTCTGCGAGAGCCCTGGCCGCTCCGAGGCCAGCTTACAAACTTGGGTGGGACGAGCTAATGTCCAGGTTGAGGGACCATTACGCCCCCTCACCTTCTTTGATTGCTCGTCGGTTTACTTTTCGCCGCCGAGTGCAGAAGCCCAGCGAATCTATTAGTCAGTTTCTCGAGGCATTGCGCACAGTGGCCGCCCAATGCGATTTTGCAGACCTAGAGGAGAATCTTGTGGAGCAGTTTGTATGCGGGGTCCGCGACGTACAATTGCGCAGCCGTATGTTCCGGAACCACAAGATTACTTTGGCGCAAGCTGTGGAGACTGCGCGAGCAGCAGAACTTTCTGAACAATCCACGGCCGACATGGAACGCCTTCAGCTGAAACCTTTCACGCAAACCGCTGCGGGGCCTTCCAATCAGACGAACCTCGTTGACGACCTCTCCCCCACGGAAGACGAGGAGGAGGAAACCGTCGGACAGATGAGGACGCAGCCGAAGCAGAGGCCACACCAGCAACCACCGACGTCCGTTCAGCCAGCTTCAAACATGCCTTGCCGTGGATGCGGCGGCCGCCACAGCCGCGTATCTTGCCCGTTTCGTTCCGCTGTCTGCCGCCGTTGCCGAGGAGAAGGACACCTCGCCAAGGTTTGCCGGGCTCTCTTGCCAGCTCCATCGTTCATGCAGCCCAGCAACCAGCGTCAGACATTGCAACGCCGCCAACAACCACGTCCAGCGAGGCGAGCTGAGGACTGCTATTCAACCCACCAGCTCCCTAGTGCTAAGCGCGTAGTCTATCAGGCTTCCCACGTCCCTGACGGCGGTCGCAAAATTAGCACCGTCGTTCGTCTTGAAGGTCAGCCTTGCCGAATGGAGGTGGACTCCGGGTCTTCCCGTTCCCTTTTATCTTGGGCTTTGTTTTCCCGCCTTTGCCCTAGGGTTCCTCAGAGTAAATTGCGCCCTGCCGGGGTCTCCCTCTTAGATTACCAGGGAAATGGGATTCCCACGGCAGGAATATTCCACATCCGGGTGGAATACGGAGATTTTAAAGGGAAACTTCCAGTTTTAATTGTTAAGGATAACCTGCCCGCTCTTCTGGGGTTAGATTGGTTCCCCGTTTTGGGCCTCACTATAGAAGGGGTGCATAGGGTAGTTCCCCGTGCCGTAGATAGCGTTTTGGATGAGTTCGCAGATGTGTTCGATGGGAAATTAGGTTGTTATAAGGGCACCCCCATTTCCCTTTGCCTCAATCCCCAGGTCGCGCCTATTAGGCTGAAGGCACGTAGGGTTCCTTTTGCATTGAGAGCAAAGGTAGATGCTGAATTGGATAAGCTTATAGAGCAGGGGGTAATAGAGCCCGTAGATCATGCCCTTTGGGAAACCCCTATAGTCCTCCCGGTCAAACCCGACGGATCGGTGAGGATATGTGCCGACTATAAGTCGACCATCAACTTGGCCCTGCAGGCAAATCCATATCCTGTTCCTGTAGTGCAACATCTACTTCACTCTTTGGGGCAAGGCCGCATTTTCGCCAAGCTGGATATGGCACAGGCCTATCAGCAGCTTCCCGTAGACGATGATGCGGCTACAGCCCAGACCATTGTTACCCATCGCGGGGCTTTCCGTTGCCGCCGCCTCCAATTTGGCGTTTCGGTTGCCCCAGGGATATTTCAGAGCCTCATGGAGCGGTTGCTCCATGGGATCCCAGGCGTCGTTCCTTATTTTGACGACGTCCTGGTTGCAGCCCCTAGCCACCTGGAACTCCTAAAAACACTGCGGGAGGTTCTTACACGTTTTAGGGAGGCTGGATTGAAGTTAAAGCGCAGCAAGTGCGAAATTGCTGTTCCCCAAGTAGAGTTTTTGGGATTCCTTATTGATGCACAGGGCATCCACCCCACTCCCTCGAAAGTTGCGGCCATAAAAAACGCTCCTGCACCCACCTCGAGGGCGGAATTGCAGGCGTTCCTGGGGCTTTTAAACTTTTATGCCCCTTTTATTCCCCACAAGGCGTCGTTAGCTGAACCGTTACATCGATTGCTTGACCGGTCAGCGGCCTGGAAATGGGGTAGCCGTGAAGCGCAGGCGTTCGCGGCTATAAAGGACATTTTAACCTCGTCAGCAGTCCTAATTCAATATAGCGACAGGATGCCCCTAGTTTTAACGTGTGACGCCTCTCCCTATGGCATAGGGGCGGTCCTGAGCCATGTCCTCCCGAACGGCTCAGAGGCTCCTATAGCTTTCTACTCCCGGACGCTCTCGTCAACGGAGCGAAATTATAGCCAAATTGACAAAGAAGCTCTAGCTGCAGTGTCCGGTATTAAGCGTTTTCATGACTACCTTTACGGTAGGAATTTCACCCTTGTTACGGATCACAAGCCGCTTTTAGGCCTATTGGCGGGCGATAAGCCAACCCCCCACATTTTGTCTCCCCGCATGACACGTTGGACTGAGTTTTTAGCGGCGTATTCATATGCGCTGGTATACCGTCCGGGTAAGCAGCTAGGGCACGCAGACGCCCTGAGTCGTTGCCCTTTGCCACAGACGGACACAGCCCTCGTGCCTTCTCTCTCCATTTTGTCTATTGCTGAATCCGATCTCCCCGTTTCAGCCGCGGATGTTGCAGCTTGTACAAAGGCTGACCCCATTTTGTCCCAAGTAGCTTCATGGGTGTTGAGGGGGTGGCCCGAAAAAAAGGTAGCGGAAGAATTTCGACCGTTTAAGGCACGACAAGCCGAACTTGCCCTTCACGGGGGTTGCCTTGTTTGGGGGGATAGGGTAGTGATCCCTAAAGTTCTACGGGCACGAATCCTGCCCGCGCTCCATAAAAATCACCCAGGTATAGCGCGAATGAAAGCTTTAGCCCGTAGTTATGTGTGGTGGCCCTTGTTAGACTCGGAAATCGCAGATTATGTAGGTCGATGTAGAATATGCCAAAATTCTAGGCCGAATCCCCCCACAGCCGCCCCTCGTGAGTGGGAAATTCCTAGAGGCCCATGGTCCCGTTTACACATTGATTTTGCCGGTCCCTTTCACGGCCGTAACTTTATGATAGTGGTTGATGCTTACTCTAAGTGGGTGGAGTTGGTAATCATGACCTCCACTACGGCAGAGAGTACCGTGAGGGCTCTTCGTAAGATGTTCGCCACACACGGGTTACCAGATGTGATAGTTTCAGACAACGGGCCCCAGTTCACTTCCACGACGTTCCAAGAATTTTTGGCAGAGCAAGGGATTAGACACGCGGCCACAGCCCCGTATCATCCAGCTAGTAACGGTAGGGCGGAGCGCGCAGTTCGCTCAGCTAAAGAAGCTTTGGGCCGCATGGACCAGGGTGACTGGCAGGAGAGAGTGGCGGCCTATCTCTTGAGCCAGCACTCTATACCCTGTCCAACAACTAATAAAAGCCCTGCGGAGCTCTTGATGGGTAGGAGATTGCGAACCCCCCTAGATAGGCTCCATCCACTTTATGCAGGGGATTTACCGAGCAACTTGGGGGCCCTTCCGTCCCATACGTTTAAGTTAGGGGATCCCGTTTGGGCTCGTTCCTTTTCAGGGGATCCACGGTGGGTTCCCGCAACAATCACAGCTTTGACTGGCCCCTGTTCCTTCAGGGCCGGTCTGGCCGACGGAACGCAATGGAGGCGCCACCTGGACCAGTTAAGGCGCCGCCTCCCTGCGGAAATAGACGGCCCGGGCCCCCCAGACATTCGCCCTCAGCGCGAGCTACCCTTGATGACCTTATCCCCAACGGACTGCCTTTCCTCGGGGAACGGGGGACAAGCCGATACGAACTTTTCGGACAGACGTGCCTCATTTGGCCATTCTTTCCCTCAAAGCCTTTATCGAGACTCTGACCATATATTCCAACCAGATTGTACGGGTCCATCGTCGGATACTCCGGCTGTTGCGGAGATACCATCTCAGACAATTGGAGCGCCATCTCTCGGGGCCGCATCACAGGATCACCGTTCCGCCACAGACTCGCCTCTGTTGGCGATTCCCCCCCCGACGACAGCTGTCGGGGAGCTACGAAGGTCGGGACGAGAGCGGCACCGTCCCACCTATCTACAGGACTATGTTTGCCCTTCGTGAGGGTACTTGACTAGGGGGGGAGGGGTGTTGAATACTGGCTTGCGGGCGGAGCCGGTTCAATGTCTTCCCTGATTGGCCGAGACACTCGACGCCCATTGGCTCATTGCTCAAACCCGGGGGTATAAATGTTTGGCGCGAACCACGCCAGGTTAATCATAGTTTACTCTGCTAGAATAAAGGTTGCTGTTTTACTCTCCTCCTTCCGCTCCAAGATGCAAAAATTAGTTTCCACCCATTGCTATTCCATTCCCATTCTCATTCCCATTGTTAAATTAGTAACACGGATGTTGTGAATCTGGCTTCCCCATTGACTTTGCTCGTCAGAAGATCGCAAAAGGGGATCACTTGACCCCGGGCCCTGCAACCGTCATAAATATGAGTCAGTTGCCAAACATCTGAATTTTGATTGTGTAACTTCAAGGGTGCTGCAATGGTTATAAGTGTGAAAAACGGTCATAAGTCAGTTTTGTTTCAGTGCTGTTGAAAAAGGGACCAGAAAAATACAGTTACATATTAGAGAGGAATACATGTTGTCTATCCCTGTCTTAAAAGATGCTTTCTTTCTGAATTAACAATTCCCTAATTCTTTTTCCAGAAATGGTCAGGAGCTGAAATCCTTACAAACATCCGGTGCATCAGAAGAAAATGTGCAATAACAATATTGGAAAAAAGAAAATACACCATCAGAGCTAGATATAATCAGAAAAGTGTTGGCCTATGCGGAAGCAGATAGGCTCACTCTTGAACTTAAAAATAAAGGGGAATCAGAATATTTTGAAGTCTGGAACAGATTTTATGACTGGTATAAGACAAGGTGATAAGACTGGAACAAACTGTATATACTGCGATTGGACAGAAGGAATGATAATGTATTCAGTAGGCTAATTGTTAATAGTTGTGACTAGCTGTATATAATGTGAATGTATAGTCACTCCGATTTCGCGGTACTGCATTTTTTAAAATGTAAAAATAATAAAAATATATTGAAAAAAAGAAGAAGAAGAAAATGTGCAATAATTGTGATATGTCAACATGCTCAAGATGAGACAATGCCTCTCAACTCTTAAGATTACTTGCCACATCCCATACAACTTCTAGCACATCTGTCACTGCCCTCAGCCAGCAGACCAGTCATTCTACCTATTTTATCCATAATCACGTCACCATAATCACATTAACCAGAGGACAGAGTGAATTCCATGTTTGCACACTCATTTGCCCGCCCTTTGCACTTTTTGCTGAAACAAGCTCGAACGTATGGGACCCCAGGGAGACAAACTAGCGATGGAAACAAAAACAAGGAGAGTTCATACATCACTGGGCCAGCATTGATCTTCTGGCCTCTGACTCATTCTTCTTGGTTAAAGATTGTATGGAAGAAGGACAAATCTAGGCAGCAGCTTTCTCAGTTCAAACTAAGCCTTTGTAAATCTCTTTTTTCCCCCCTTTCTGGAGCATCTTCCCCATTGGATACTTTGTTGATGATATGATGATGATGAAGATGAAGATAATGATGATGATGTCATCAGTGACAATGACCACAACATTTTTCTGAAATTAAACATTCCAAAAATAAAATTTTACTTAAGCCCCTCGAATGGAGGCAAGTATGCCCCCAAACCCCAGGGTCCTGTTTGTTTTTAGGGGCTTCATAGATAAAAGGTCTGTAGGTCCTACTTCCCTTGAAAGTGTCATCTAAGTGCAGAGAAGAGCAACAAAGATGATTAGGGGATTGGAGGTTAAACATATGAAGAACGGTTGCAGGAACTGGGTATGTCTAGTTTAATAAAAAGAAGGACTAGGGGAGACATGATAGCAGTGTTTCAATATCTCAGGGGCTGCCACAAAGAAGAGGAAGTCAAGCTATTCTCCAAGGCACCTGAGGGTAGGACAAGAAGCAATGGGTGGAAACTAATCACGGAGAAAGAAACTTAGAACTGAGGAGAAACAGTTAGAACAATTAATCAGTGGAACAGCCTGCCTCCAGAAATCGTGAATGCCCGAACACTGGAAGTCTTTAAGAAGATGTTGGATAGCCATCTGTCTGAAATGGTATAGGGTTTCCGGTCTAGACAGGGGGTTGGATAGAAGACCTCCAAGGTCCCTTCCAACTCTGCTATTGTATTGTAAATCTAATTTAATGATATGGAAGCATCAGACTAGAAAGGAGAGTTGCCAAATTTGCCCATTCATAGTTAGTGCTTATCACCTACTTGCTTATTTTTTTAAATTATAAATATAAAATAAAGATTTTACATTATAGCAAAGATTATATTATACAGTTATAGTAAAGATTGATAAATATTTCTATTTATGTATCTATTTAACAAAAAAATCTATCTATCTATCTATCTATCTATCTATCTATCTATCTATCTATCTATCTATCTATCTATCTATCTATCTCTATTTCTACCTATCTATCTATCTATCTATCTATCTATCTATCTATCTATCTCTATTTCTATCTATCTATCTATCTCTATTTCTATCTATCTATCTATCTATCATCTATCTATCTATCTATCTATCTATCTATCTCTATTTCTATCTATCTATCTCTATTTCTATCTATCTATCTATCTATCTATCTATCTATCTATCTCTATTTCTATCTATCTATCTCTCTATTTCTATCTATCTATCTATCTATCTATCTATCTATCTATCTACCTACCTATCTATCTATAAACCTAACTATCCACCTAGCTAGCGAGCTTGCTATCATCTGTCTGTTTGTCTGTCCGACTATCTATCTAAAATACATGACTGCTTTCCTTTACAGCATGCTTAGCTTTTCATTTTGTATATGAAAAAGAATCTAAGACACTCAAAATGAGATAAAGCAGAGAGCTTGGTGGGAACACGATGGTAGGCAGACTAGACTCTCCAAGGCGACCTGCTGAGGAACCCAACATTAGACTATTAGAGTTAGAAGTGGATGATCATCACTTAATAATGGCAGGAATTATAAGGAGACTTGATTTGAAAGAAAGCATGAAGCATCATAATGCCACTCTAAAAGGGTATACTGTCTGTCTCAAGGGCTATTAGGCAGCTCTTGACAAAGGATGTGTGCCTTTTCAATCTGTTTTGCCTTCTTGAAACATTTTTTTCTGCTGCTGGTCAGATTCTTTCAACTTTAGTATTGTACCTTGGCTGGAGTAAGAAGGATCAGATCTTTACTAAACTAAATTGCCTGTCTTCACTGTTCAGGAGTCACAAGTTATACACGCTTGTATTAAAGCTACAGAAAATGTGGGAAATGGACCTTGGCATGATGTTGTTGTGGTTACAACATTCCAGGAGAAGATAATGGCACACCCACGTCTTCACTGTTGTCAGTGCTTCATCTGTTTATACTCATCTTCTTGATCAGGTTCAAGCCTAACACCGAGAATAATTGAGAGGGAAGAGAGCTTGAAGGTCTTCTAGTCCAGTGGTGGGTTTCAAATTTTTTTAGAACCTCTTCTGTAGGTGTGGCCTGCTTTGTGGGAGTGGCTTGCCACTGACATGACCGGGTGGGAGTGGCTTGCCGGCCATGTGACTGGGTGGGAGTGGCTTGCCAGCCATGTGACCGGGTGGGAGTGGCTTGCCAGCCATGTGACTGGGTGGGTGTGGCCAGCTTGTAAAATGTGGTGAAACTCACTTAACAACACTCTTGCTTAGCAACCAAAATGTTGACTCAGAAACTTAGAGCTTAAAGTCTTAAAGCTGTCAAGTTACAAGACCCTTGCACCACTAACCCTGTAGAAAAAAAAAAACAGGAGTGTTCAAACTTGATAGCTTTAAGACTTGTGGACTTCAACTCCCAGAATTCCTCCTCTCGCTCTTCATCTTGATGATGTGCGGACGGGAAGGGGGAGGGAACTGGAACCGGTTCTAAACAGCACTGTACATTTGTACTGTACTTCTATGGAAGAGGTTAGAACTGGCAGGAACTCACCCCTGTTCTAGTCCCAACCCCCAATGAGCAGGAAACCCTACACCAGTGATGGCAAAGCTTTTTGTCACCGAGCGCCCAAACCGGAACACATGTGCATGTACGTGCATGAGAGCACATGCACCAGAGCACTGGAAACTTGAAGACCAGCTGAAAAGTCCAAAAAAAAGGCTGGAAATAGCCCAAAACACCGACCTGAAAACAGCCTGAAAAATGGCCCCCAAACAGCCTGGAAAACAGCCCGAAAATGTCCTGGAAAACAGCCTGAAAAAAACTACCTCTTTTTTGCCCAATTTTGCCCATTTTTCATCTGTTTTCCGGCTGTCCGGCGCCCACTAAGACCAACTGGCTGGCACATTGGAAACCAAAAGAGCAGCTGGTGATGGTGCACGTGCCCACAGAGAGGGCTTTTCATGCCACCTCTGGCACACGTGCCATCGGTTCACCATCACGGCCCTACAGCATTTCAGAAAATCGGTTGTCCAATCTCTTCTTAAACAACTCCTATGCTGGAGCATTCACAACCTCTGGAGGCAAATCGTTCCACTGATTAATTCTTCGGTCAGGAAATTTCTCCCTAGTTCTAGGTTGGTTCTCTTCTTGATTAGTTCCCATCCATTGCTTCTTGTCCTGCCTTCAGGTGTTCACCTTGGCATTATTATATTATAACATGGCATTAACCAGAATAACCCTCTTCGACATTTTCTCTGAGGAAACTTTCAGAAATTTTGGGAGCCTACTTCCATTTTAAATTAATCACAATACTTATCTCTGCCTATTGATCAATGTTGCGATCGTATCTGCTATTAGAAGCAGCATATTTGCACTACCCGTAGCTCAAGTATACCAGTAGGAAGGTGTTCTTACCACTGTGTGCTACTTGTGGACACGCCAAAATCCAGTGAAAGGGCAAATAATTGACAAAATTTAGTTGCTATTCAGAGGGACGCGGTGGATCAGTGGCTAAGACGCTGAGCTTTTCGATCAGAAGGTCAGGAGTTCAGCGGTTCAAATCCCTACTGCCGTGTGAGCTCCCGTTACTTGTCCCAGATTCTGCCAACCTAGCAGTTTGAAAGCATGTAAAAATGCAAGTAGAAAAATAGGGACCACCTTTGGCGGGAAAGTAACAACATTATGTGCGCCTTCGGCCTTTAGTCATTTAAGATTTAAGATTTAAGATTTAATTTATTTGTATGCCGCCCTTCTCCGGGAGGGACTCAGGGCGGCGAATAACTCAAAAGGGGAAAAGGGGTACAAACACAATACACGTAATTAAAATACACAAGAGTCATACAGCCATACAAGTCGAGAGGGGAGGGGAACTCATCAACCCCAGGCCTGCCGGCACAGCCAGGTTTTGACGGCTTTCTGGAAGGCCTGGAGAGAGGCGAGGGTCCGAATCTCCGTGGGGAGTTCATTCCAAAGGGCCGGAGCTGCAACAGAGAAGGCCCTCCCCCGGGTGGTAGCCAGATGGCATTGGCTGGTAGACGGAACCCGGAGGAGGCCAACCCTGTTCGATCTAATGGGTCTGTGGGAGGTAATTGGCAGCAGGCGGTCTCTCAAGTACCCAGGTCCAATACCATGAAGGGCTTTATAAGTTACAACTAGCACTTTGAAGCGTATCCGGAGACCGATCGGTAACCAGTGCAGCTTGCAGAGGATAGGTGTAATGTGGGTGTACCGAGGTGCACCCACAATCGCTCGCGCGGCTGCATTCTGGATGAGTTGTAGTCTCCGAATACTCTTCAAAGGCTGCCCCATGTATAGCACATTGCAGTAGTCCAGTCTTGAGCTCACGAGGGCATGAGTGACTGTCGTGAGTGCCTCCCGGTCATGGCCACATGACCACGGAGACGTCTTCGGACAGCGCTGGCTCTTCGGCTTTGAAACGGAGATGAGCATCGCCCCTTAGAGTCACATATATGCACGCGGGGAACCTTTATCTTTACCTTAGTTGCTATTCAGATCTGGGATATGAAGTGTTTTATTTTGACGTCTACAAAAATAAATGGAAAAACTTTACTACTCAAGTACGCTATAGCAAAGGAAGAATTTATTTGCATTCACCTTTAGGAATGCTTTGGAAAGGATTTTCTAATTTACAGGAAGGGGTAGATCTGGTTGTAAATCAAATCAGAAGAGTTTAGTAAGGAAGGCAAAGATGTTTCAGTGTAACAATTGCTGGGAATAACCAGCAATATAAACTGGACTCTAGGAGACAGATTCCATCAGAAATCTATCTGTTAAGAGCTGCACTGCATACTTCTGAATTCAGTACTAAACATTAATGGGGTGTTTTATAAACATTAGTGAGTATGATTCTGTACTGGTCAGCAGAGGTAAAAAGGAGCCAAATTTCCAAAACCCCAAGAAATGAATTGGATCTGTCTTGATGAATAGTGCAAATTGTAAATTTCCTCGAGAAGATATTGCGCGCTCCAGCATAATGGAATAAAGCTGACCGTCACAGTATTGAAAAATTGCAGACAGCTATTCTGCAGTTAAATGTCTAATGTTTCAGATCTTTTGTTCTACGTTTTATTATGCAATGCCCGTCAGCACAGGGCTGTAGGGAGCTGTATACAAGAAAAGCAAAAATGAACACCTCTGTGGGATTGAGATTGTGCTGGAACTGGTCCATGGGAGGATCAGTCAGGAGGGATGGAGAATATGCAAGCTAGCATCTGTATCTCTTTTAAGAACCAGATAGTAGCTCTAGAAATTGTGTAATAAGTTAGGAAATTGAACACTTGGGCATAGGCTTCTCATTATGATGATCTACACTCTATCACTATGTATGTACCAATTATTTCTTACACTCACAGAGAAGCTGGATGAAGACTTTGCTTTCATTGGAGAAGTTATGGAAGGGTGGAAGGGTGCTTGTCTGAATTGTTATTTTCAAGGAGGGAAGATATAAAGCAAGCAGGAGTGGGGAGAGAGTAAAGAGATAGGAATAATTTAAGAATCAGGGGAACTTCAACTATCTTGCCACACATGTGATATTAACAGTGGGAATTCATAGAGGGGCATCGCTTCATTTGATTGCCAACACCTTACAATATTCATTTTGTCTTATAGAAGAATCATGGAGCTGCATAATTATAGAATCCCAAAGGAAGAACCTTAGAAGTGTTCTAGTCAACCCTATCCAGTAGCAAAGAAACAATAGTCCCAGAACAGGAAGATTCCAAAAGGCATAGGCAGTCAATCGTGCCAGGATTCAGTTGAAGGCTGTTGCTCCCCATCTAGATCCCCACAACCTCCAGACACTGGAATAAAACAGTTCCTCCTATCTTCTTCTGAAGTTCACTAACATGGAATTTTTGGGAGAGAGGGAAGGAGGGAGGGAGGAAGGAGGGAGGAAGGAAAGAAGGGAGGGAGGAGAGAGGAATGAAGTTAATATGGACGGAGGGAGGGAGGAAGCAAGGAGGGAGGGAGCAAAGAAGGGAGGGAGAGAGGAAGGAAGCAAGGAAGGAAAGAAGCAAGGAAGGAGGGAGGGAGGGAGGAAAGAAGGGAGGGAGGGGGAGGGAGAGAGGAAGGAAGCAAGGAAGGAAAGAAGCAAGGAAGGAGGGAGGGAGGGAGGAAAGAAGGAAGGGAGGGGGAGGGAGAGAGGAAGGAAGCAAGGAAGGAAAGAAGCAAGGAAGGAGGGAGGGAGGAAAGGAGGGAGGGAGGGAGGAGGGAGAGAGGAAGGAAGCAAGGAAGGAAAGAAGCAAGGAAGGAGGGAGGGAGGAAAGAAGGGAGGGAGAAGGGAGAGAGGAAGGAAGCAAGGAAGGAAAGAAGGAAGGAAGGAGGGAGGGAGAGAGAGAGATTCCTTCATTTAGTATACAGAATAACTACGGTATCCATAATAAGTCACAACAACATCAAAACAATGACACATGCATAATGATATCATAAAAATGGCTCAGTTTAAAAGAAAAGATGATGCCAGTTACAGGTATATAATTTGCATTATGTAAACATTATCATTTCCCGATCACCATTAGAAAAACTCACCAGTGATTTTTCCCCCCCCTGCATCCGTGTCACTCTGTCATAAATTGAGAACATTTAAATCTCAGCAATCATGTATTTTTATTTTGTTTTGTTTTTCTTTCTTTTTTTTAAATCAGAGATCAGACCATTTATGCTAATAACCTGCTATTTTCTGGATTGGTTTGGCAGTTGCAATATCCTAAATGGGTACAATTTTAGAATTAAGAAGCAATAAAGAAATATCTTTCCAGCCTCCTGGCATACAAAAATAACCCCCAAACACCAGTAAAATTATGAAGCACTTTATGTTGAGCAAAACATTTGTAACACTATCTAATAGCATGTGGCTTTAATGATTTAATATTGCTAAAATACAACAGAGATTTGCAATCCATCTCTACTGACTCATATCTTTAATCAATATTAACTGGTGAACTGGCTATCATGATATAATATTCTATGTATTTTAAGGGTTTTTTTTTGGTCAATTGCTATTTATTAGCATTAACCATATTAATAAAAGCACACTCATATTTGTTTATGACTTGCATTCCTTGTACTGACAATGTAGTATTAATATAATGTGCCACTTTCCTCTTCAGTTACATTAAAAACCAACAATTGTTGTATTGCAATACACTTGTCATTACTTTCATTGCAGCTTCATATACAATATCAAAACTGATGCCATTTTGTGACTGACGCCATTTTGTATCTGTAAGGGTCCCCATTTTCATAAGGAATGGTAATGGTTCCCCTCACACATATGTGTTAGTTGTTCCTGACTCTAGGGGGCTCATCTCCGTTTTGAAGCTGAAGAGCCAGAGCTGTCCAAAGACGTCTCCGTGGTCATGTGGCCGGTATGACTCAATAGTGAAGGCGCATGGAACACTGTTACCTTCCCACCAAAGGTGGTTTCCTATTTTTCTACTTGCATTTTTACATGCCTTCGAACTGTTAGGTTGGCAGAAGCTGAGACAAGTAACAGGAGCTCACTCCATTATGCAGCACTAGGGATTCGAACCACTGAACTGCCGACCTTCTGATCATTTCCATAGGGACCCCTATACCTTAAAGCAGTGTTTCTCAACCTTGTCAACTTGAAGATGTCTGGACTTCAACTCCCAGAATTGGAGTTGAAGTCCAGACATCTTCAAGTTGACAAGGTTGAGGAACACTGCCTTAAAGGACCCTGTTATCAGAAGCCATATTAATTCTTGAAGGACAATAATGACAAAGAGCTATTGTTAAAGGTATGTCCCTTTCTTATGGGACAAGGCCTTATATTTGACCAGAGAATATGATATTTGATCAGATAAAAATAATTTGCTTGCTGGCTAGTCATAAGACTCATTTATTCATTCATTTTATATTAGAGCTTCTAATCAAATCTATTTCAGGGTAGCTTCAGTCTGGAATGTAGGCATGGTACAGCATAGGTTACCCTGACTGTTGACCTTTATACAAAAGTAGAGTGTTGTGTTGATTTTCTGATATTTCTCAATAGGTTTTGACACCATTGACCATCAGATAATATCCAGGTAGCTTATGGGTTAGGCATTGAAGATACTATGTCACAATGATTCAGTTCCTGTCTACAGGACCATCATAAGAAAGAGGAAGTGGACATTTCTGGTTGCCACCATAATGTTTATTCTATGGGCATTTTACAAGTTCTCTTCATCGTTCTTTTTATTATCTAGATCAGACACGTCAAACAGAGATGCCCACTCTGGACATGCCCACCCAGTCGGCTGTGATGATCAGGCTACACTCACCCTGGCCCCCCAAGGGCAAGCAAAATCCTGATACAGCCACAATGGGATCACGTTTGACACCCCTCCTCTAGATGAAGCTATTGAAAAACCTCATACAGAGATTTGGAGGTTGGTATCATTGATATGTAGAAGAGACTACATTCCATATTTGCTTCCCAACTAAATAAGAGATGCACGTGGACTTCTGCGCACATGGCTTGCATGCATGCAGTGCGGCTTAGAAAACGGGCTAAATAGAGCAGCATAGTGCCGGGAGAGGCGGGTGGGTGGTTGGGGTAGGCCCACCTTCAGGTTGCCACTACCAATTCACCCAAACTGGTCCAAACCAGCTGAATACCACCACTGAGTGAACCACGAGAAAAGACAACAGATGTGCAATGATATCATGCCACACATCCTGCACCTTTATGTATTTGCATTGCAACAGCTGATCCAACTATCATTGTCAAGGTGCTCATGTCGGTCAACCTTGCGATGTAGTCTAGGCCGAAAACATAACTGGTGAACTATTGTTACAAACTTGTAGTAACAGAATCCTGAGAATACATCTCTCTCCTTACAGCTTTACAGCCCAAGGAACTAGGGAGGGTTCCTTCTCGGGTGTTTCTCATGCCTTCATTCCTGCTCTTATCCCACCGTTCCCCTGACTGAGGCTCTTGGTTCTATCTCCCAAGGTTATTCGGACATGCCATTACAGGATCACAGGGCCACAGTGCATGTTTTACGGCTTAGTCTCCATGTCTCCACCTGTGGATGTCCATGCTTATATTTTTTCCGGGTAATATAAGCAGTGGTAGACTGCCACCGGTTTAACAACTGGTTCGCCTAATGTGCTTGCGTGCAGTGTTCAAAATACATCCATTTGAAGTTGCTTACCTTCTAAGGCGGCCCCGGTAAGTAGAACAGTGGAGGCAGGGAAACAGAAGTGGGTTCCTACCAGTTTGGCCCGGTTCAGCTGAATAGGTAGTAACTCATCCTGCCACACCCCCAAACCAGTTCTATCAGCGGTGCCATAGGTGCCGCCATCTTGATTTTTGGTTCTGCACATGCACAAAAGCATTTTTTTTCATACTGCACATGCACGTGGGAAGCGCATCTGTGCATGCAGCATGTCCCTAAGCAAACCAGCAATAACAGCAGTCGGAACCCACCCCTGCACAGAAATAAGCTGTGCCCCGTGGATCAGCTGAGCCAGAGAGAAGGAAATATAGGACAGGATAAGGTGGGGCGGGTGGATGGGGCCAGCTGATTGTCAGAGCTACCGGTTCACCCGAACTGGTCCGAACCGGCAGCAGCCTACCACCGAATGTAAGCCCTCACATGAAGTGCTGCACACAGTTAAATTTCTAATTTTATTCTGGAGGATGGAAGGAGAGAGAGAGAGAGAGAGACAGAAAGAGAGAGAAAGCAAAAATAGATATTATTCCACTCAAACTTCTATCAGGGCATCTTATCCCCTTCTAGCTTTTCTATATACATGTGAGAGCATTTCTGAGCAGTGGGATTAGAAAGAAACCTGCAGGCATATTAATAAATAAACTTCACATGGTGTTAGATATTAAGTAAACATACAGCTAAATATTTCTCCAGGGGCTCTGTGATCTTATAACCTATGGACTTCTAATTTGGTTACGTCTGACATGTAGCTTGTGCCCCCGGGGAATTGCAATAAATTAATTTTGAAAAGTGGTGGGATATTTTTGGTTCAGGTATGTGTGTGTATGTGTTTGTGTGTGTGTGTGTAGATTTTCACAGGTGTAGGTATGCTGGTCTTGTTGTATTCGGGTCTTTTCCCGTGTAAGATTGAAATAGTCTTGGCAACGTTTCAGCGAGGTCTCACTCAATCTTACATGTGAAAAGACCCGAATACAACAAGACCAGCATACCTACACCCGTGAAAATCTACAAAGACACACACACACACACACACAAAGATACACACACACACACACATACACAAACACTGATCTTGTTGTACTCAGGTCTTTTCCCATGTAAGATTGAGATTGTCTTGGCAACGTTTCAGCGAGGTCCCACTCGCCCCCAAACCCAGCCTGAAGATGGCGAGTGAAAAGACACAGGAAAAGACCTGAATACAACAAGATCAGAGTCTGTGTGTGTGTCTGTGTGTGTGTGTGTGTGTGTGTGTGTGTCTCTGTGTGTGTGTGTGTGTGTGTGTGTGTAAAACATTGTTGCTTGAACCTGTGTCCCAGAAGAAATATTAACAAAGCAGTCTTACGGATGGACATCAGATGCAGTAGCTCAGCGGAGCCTTTGACTGTTACAATAGCCAAGTTTCATAGAGTCAGTTCATGCATCACACCAAATTCTAAACCCCTGATGAACAATTTCCTGTCTTCATAAATTGTATCATGGTTTAGCTTGACACTGTGCTTGGAAACTGAGTTTCCACAACAGATTGAATGGTGAACTATCAAACCAGCTTAGTCTAAAACGGTGTGAGAACCTAGCCAGGTGGTAGCAAATCTCTGTAAGGGATGGTTTCAGGGTTGTTGTTGTTTTTAAAAAACTATTAGCAATGACTATATGCGAGCAGAATATGGATCCATGTGATTCTGATCAGAACTGTAAATTAATCCTTTTAGCACATCACAGTTTTTCCACTTAAGATTAGATGATTGTTCTTGCAGATATGAATTCACCGGCTGAGGCAGCACAGTGAGATGGAGCCTATGAAAACATAGAATGTAAGAAGTTGTTATTTTAAAAGAGGGTGAAAAGTTATTATATTGGTTTATGCTTGATAGGATGAAGATTGGAAGTCAGTTCTTTATTTTTGCATTTGTTTCTTCTTTATTTATTTATTTCTCTACTCTTCTCTGCATTTTCTGAAATTTTTCTTTTCTTTTTCCTTTTAGTTTGGCTTGTGTTAGTATTTAAGTGTTTACTAAACATTCACTATTTTAAAAAAAGAAATAATTAAAAAAAAAGAGGGCACCAAGGTGTATTTTTTTCCCCTTTTCTAATGTTGTGCTCATGCACAGACCTTTTTAGGTGCAAATGCGCACACACGTGGAGCAGGCATTTGGTGTGTGTGTGTGTGTGTGTGCGAGCAAAGCTCGCGAGCGCAAGCAAAAAAAATCTGTGCGCCAAACTGGCGGTAATGCTGGCAGCAACCCTAGGCTAGACATACCCCATTCCTGCAATCATTCATCACATGTTTTAGCCTCTGACTGAGATTTCCAAATGCCATTTACAATTAACATAACAATCTGGGTAGCTAGCTCAATCAAATCGGAATATCATAAAAGTCCAGAATGTGTGGAGCAGAGATATTTCAACCTTATAGACAAGAAAATTCTCAACCCTTGAAAACTTGAAAAGCCATCGAGCAAGGGGTGGGGTGAGATGGTATGGGAGATCAGGTTTTGTATAAGACCTCTTGCTGAACTGTCATATATGTTGCCTTCCTCTATGCAGGCATGTGGAAGGGAGAATGTTTCCCAGAGGAGAAAACTAGGAGTGGGCTGCTGGGGGTTTGCAGGGGTTCGAGAGAACCCAGGGGTGGGTTTCTGCCAGTTCTAACCTCTTCCATAGAAGAGGTTCCACAAATCTACAGTGCCATTTAGAATCGGTTCCAGCTCACTCCCCCCGCCCATCAGCACATCATCAAGATGAAGAGCGAGAGGAGGAATTCTGGGAGTTGAAGTCCACAAGACTTACAGATGTCAAGTTTGAAAACCCCTGGGGTTTTTTCCTAAAGGGTTAGGGGTGCAAGGGTCTTGTAATTTGATAGCTTTAAGACTTGCACACTTCAATGCCAGAGTTCCTGAGCCAACATGACTGGAGGAGGAATTCTGGGAGTTGAAGTCCACAAGTCTTAAAGCTGTCAGGTTTGAACACCCCTGGGGGAGGGGGGTTTCCTAAAGGGTTAGGGCTGCAAGGGTCTTGTAACTTGACAGCTTTAAGACTTGCGTGCTTCAAATGCCAGAGTTTCTGAGCCAACATTTTGGTTGCTAAGCAAGAGCGTTGTTAAGTGAGTTTCACCACATTTTACAAGTTGGCCACACCCACCCAATCACATGGCTTGCAAGCCACTCCCACCCAGTCACATGTCCAGCAAGCCAATCCCACCTGGTCACATGGCTAGCAAGCCACTCCCACAAAGCAGGCCACACCTACAGAAGAGGTTCTAAAAATTTTTGAAACCCATCACTGAGAGAACCTCTAGCTAAGATCCTGTGCAGTTTGGAGAACCCACAAATCCCACTCCTGGCTCCCCATATGTGGCTCCCCACGCAGCCCATTTCGGATGCAGGTAAGTGCAGGACATGCATGGAGGCTCGGGGAGGGCGATAAATGGGCCTAGCGGAAGTTTGGAAAGGCCAGAAACGGGCCCATTTATGCCCTTCAGGGAATAAGGCCATTTTCACCCTCCCAGAAGCTTGAAGAAAGCCTCCGGAGTTCGGGGGATGGCAAAAAACGCCCCCCCTCCTGTGGTGCAGGCGGCTGACTAGGCCACACCCACCATGGTATTGCCCAGTCAGCAACCAGGCAGAGAATCCCTTGCTAAAAATTTTGAAGCTCACCCCTGGAGAAAAGAAAAACCAGCTGTTAACTACAATTTCATCATTGGTTATTCTGCAAGATAAATGATCTATTCGGGATGGAAAAAACTGGGGAAATGGAGGGAGAGAGGGAGAGAGGGAGAGAGGGAGAGAGGGAGAGAGGGAGAGAGGGAGAGGGAGAGAGGGAGGGAGGGAGGGAGAGACGGAGGGGGAGAGGGAGGGAGAGAGAGAGAGAGAGAGGGAGGGAGAGAGAGAGAGAGGGAGAGAGAGAGAGACGAGGGAGAGAGAGAGAGAGAGAGAGAGAGAGAGAGAGAGAGAGAGAGAGAGAGAGAGAGAGAGAGACGAGGGTTTATTATTTCCTGGCCAGGCCTTGTAAGAAGTGTTAAAAATGCTTTAAAAAAAATAGATGAGATATAAATGTATACATGACAGAATCAATTTTTCTTTTAGCTGAAGGGCATAATATACAGCAGGGAGTCTCCTGCTGCTGAAAGGAAATTACGTGATGATTTGGGAACATCATTTTATCCTACACACACCCCACCCCCCAAAAAACCCGAGAAGCTCCAGATAGGACGCTGAAAACAGGATGGGAGGTGGGGATGGGAGAGCCATGGCTAGACTTACATACATCATTCTCAGTGCCGGGAAAGACAGATGGAACCAAAGCAGAAGTGGAATTTTTCAAAAGACTTTGATTCCCCTGAGGTGTTTCTTTCTTCTTGGCCCTTTCAAAGATGAAGGCGATCCTGCTGAAGGTTCGTAAAATATTTCTCACTGTTTTTGTTTGCTTGTTGCTTTTCTTTTCTTTTTTCTTTTCTTCTTTTTTTTTTAGTGCCATCCATCCATCCTCTCCAGAATCTCCTGATCCTCACGTCTTCTTTAACTGAAGACTGCAATTAGGACCAGAATTTCTGTTGCTAATCCAGGTTGTTAAGCGAGTTGCATTCAATTTTATGACTTTTCTTTTGCCACGGTTGCTAAGCAGATGACTGCTGTTGCTAACGGTTACAGCAACCAAACAGGACAGGTACAGATTTCAACGGATAGTTAGGACTCCAGGAAAAAAAAAAAAAAACCATTGCGACTGGCCTGCTTTCCATTGAGGATCTGTTTATGCATGAGCCAGAAAAAGGAAATGGGACAATTTGCCATGGCCAACTGGCTGGGGCCAACTTGCCATGGCCAACTCTCAGTGGGACAACTCTCTGCAGGATAACTGAAGACTGAAAGCAGCATGGTTTCGTGAGTTGCCTGCATTCCACCGATGGGGTTTCACCTATTTGTGTGGTCCAGTTTCTGGCATGTCGTGACCCGGTTCAGATCCATGTACTGGCGGGTTGGGGGTCCCTGCTATACAGCACTGATGCCAAAACAACTAGACCCAGAGAAAGTTCTGACCAGGCCTGACTCACCACCTCACTTGGCAATGGAAGTTCCGGTCCCAATTGTGATTCTAAATTGAGGATTATCTGTACGCTATTTGGAAAGTTTCACATCATTGAACATTTTGATGGCCTCTATATCTGGGTCTCTATATTCTTCTGCTCCCCGGCTGTTGCTGTTATTGTTGGTCATAAGTCTGTCATTGCCCTCTTTTTATTTCCTTTATTATCTCCTTGGATATTTTCAGTGCAGAGCTTGGGTTTTTGGTCCACTCATCTGAGGAAGAGAGTCCATGTTCTTTCTGAATCTGTTATGGGGGTAGAATTGATCTGTTCTGACCCAGCTCTCCAAACACGACTAACCCTCTAAAGTCAACTCAAACATTCCTTTATTAGGAGTGCCAGCAGCCCCAGCAAAAAGTTTCTCTCTCAACGCAGGCTAACAAGTCTGTCCAGCAGGGAGATGAATAGTTGTTTGCCACATCTATTCATCTCTGCCCCCTGCCTTTTATCCCCAGAGCTAGGGTGAGGCTTTGCTAGGAGCAGTGGCTCTTCCTTCCCAAGGATCAGCCCATGAATTTCCACTGCTCTCCTCTCCTCTGCCTTCTGCGCATCTGCGTGTCAGGCACTGGACCCAGCTGTTCCTCCTCTTCTTCATCAGCTACCTCCAGACCTGGGGGCTGTTGACTCTCCATCTATTCTATTCTATTTATTAAATTTATAGGCCACCCAATCCCGAAGGATTCCGGGCGGCTTACAGAAATAAAATTTTAAGAAAAAGGTTAAAAAGACAAACAGACAAGAACAAATTAAAAGAAACACATCATGCACCCAGTCTAAGCGGGGCTGGACCTTGGTCAGGAGGGCAACAGCCCCAGGCCTGCTGGAATAGCCAGGTTTCAATAGCTTTTCGGAAGGCCATGAGAGTGGGTAGGGTCCGGATCTCTGGGGGTAGTTCATTCCATAGGGCCGGAGCGGCAACAGCGAAGGCCTTCCTCTGAGGCACCGCCAGCCGACATTGTCTAGCTGATGGCACCTGGAGAAGGCCCACCCTGTGCAATCTTATCGGTCTTAGGGAGGTGTGCGGCAGAAGACGGTCTCGTAGATATCCGGGTCCTGAGCCATGTAGGGCTGACGGATGGGAGATGGGAGATGCCTCTGTCCCTCTCTCTCTGCCAGCTCCATTCCCGCTTCCCCCTCGGAGCTCTCAGGTTGCCTTGATGCTGACCCTGACTCCCAAGCCTCCCCCTTCTCTAATTCGGCTTTTGGAGGGGCTGGCAGGCGACAGGCCACAACATGATCAAACGAAGTAAATAAGTGCAAAGTTATTGTGCTGGGTTTAGCTCACCCACATAGAGGCTTTTCAAATTTTAATACTCAGTGATGTTCTGATGACCATTGTCTGTCTACAAAAGATTAGAGATAAGGAGAAAGTATCTTAACATTTCTTGAAAGCTCAGAGGCACAGGGAACTTTGCAGCTGAGGATTATCTGCAGTTAATAGGTAATCATAATGGTCTCGTTCAGAACAGTGATTTCTTTAGTGTTTCAAGAGACAATGCAGGAGAAATAAAATTTAATGAATTTCCAAAGCAGCACTTCCTTGACTTATTACATTAGCAGGACTTCTCATCTGATTGGGACTTTTGAGAGAAATGCAGAATTCATTAAAGCAATTTACTTTATAATGGGAGATGGCTGAGATAGATGACTACTAATGGGATAAAGAACATTAATTAAATAAATTGTAGAGTGGAAGTGAGCTGTTTTGCTCAAAACCTGGCAAATAAGCCTCTCCAGCTACATCGCCTCTTCAGAATTTCTCATCTAGGAAATGTTCATGTTTCTTCACAATAAGAATTAAACAAGTGGCAATGTAAACTACCCTGTTTCCCTGAAAATAAGACCTAACCAGAAAATCCTGATTTTTCAGGATGCTCATAATATAGGCCCTACCCCCAAATAAGCCCCAGATAAGATTATCAGACAGATGGATGCATTTAGTACCATATTTCCCCCAAAATAAGTCCTAACCAGAAAATAAACCCTACGGCATCTTTTGGAACAAAAATTAATATGACCCAGTCTTATTTTTGGGGTAACACAATACAAGAGTTGAAGCTATAACTTATACTATTATTATTACTATGAAATATTATTCCCAAACATAATTTCATCAGATATGTCAACCTGCAACTCCCATGAATTCAGATAATTGATTATTCTGGATTGAACTGATTATAATAATATCCAGATAAAGGGAGTCGAGTTAGGAAAATCGACACTAGAAGTGTTGTCTTCCTGTATTTACATTGTCCAACCTCTTCTGGACTGAAAACTCCCCAAGTGGATATATAATCCATCAAGATTATAAGCACTATCATTACGTCTCGGCAAAATTTTCACCTGCTGTTTCTCTGTGGGTGAAAAGCACAGGATTCCTGCCAAAAATTGTGAGAATTAAGAGAGTCCCAAAGCAGGAAATCCAATTATGTCAACAATCAGCGGCCATAAGGACCAGGATTGAGAAGCACAAAATGAGGTGTTTGCTAAACTATGGAAAAGGCGAGAAAAAGAAAATCTGGATTCAGAGTTCAGTGCTATAAGATATAACATATGAGATAAGAGCCGAGGTGGCGCAGTGGTTAAAAGCAGCACTGCAGGCTACTGCTAGATCAGCAGTTCAGCGGTTCAAATCTCACCGGCTCAGGGTTGACTCAGCCTTCCATCCTTCCGAGGTGGGTAAAATGAGGACCCAGATTGTTGGGGGCAATATGCTGACTCTCTGTAAACCGCTTAGAGAGGGCTGAAAGGCCTATGAAGCGGTATATAAGTCTACTGCTATTGCTATTGCTATAAAATGGCTATCTCCCCCACCCATGTGTATCTTGTTCCCTTCCTTGCCACCTTGGTTAATGTAAAATCAATTTAATGTTAGTATTTATTATTTTAATATGTTTTATTGTTGTTGCATGGGCAGCATATACATTTAATAAGATAGATAGATAGATAGATAGATAGATAGATAGATAGATAGATAGATAGATAGACAGACAGACGACAGACAGACAGATAGATAAAGGGATGTCTTCTATGTTTTCACAGAGGATGAAGTACTTAAAGTGATATTTTTCTATATAAAAGATTTGTTTATCTAGCCATGCTATGTCCAATGCCAGGATATCTGCTGATTTTGAGCAAGGAGCATGGGTGGGTGGGTGGGCCCTTCGCCGTTCCCGGAAGTTACTTACTTCCGGGTTCGCCGACCAAGTGGTTCGCGGGGACCGCCGTGAACCGGTTGAAACCCACCCCTGGCCCTGACCTACGCAAACATATTATTTAATCTTAGATACAATGACAATATTAGCATATGTTTTTATTTCGTACATAAGCTACATTCTCCAATATAGAAATATGAACATTCAGACAGAGGTCCATCTGCTGGTTTGTGCAGATGCAACATTGCATCAATTTAGATGTAGCTTCTCTTTGTCAGCAACAGATCAAAGATCATATCAAATATATTGAAGATTTTGCTTCATAGCCACTTCTTTATTATCTATATGTTGCCTTTATTGGAGTGGTTAAATGTGTAGGCATCTTTGGTCCATTAGAGGATATTATCTTGTTCAAAATAGTATTGGTTGGTGTTTTTTTTTAAAAAGCCTATGCAGTTGTTATTTTAGGAAATATGTAGGGATGCAGGTGGAAATAGAGGCAGAGACAGACTCCGAAATGATAGAGATAACAAAGATAAACACAATGGAGCTGGAAATGGAGATGGAGAGGGGTAAGAAAAGGGAGATGGAGAGGGATGAGAGAGGAAAGAGAAATAGGAGAGAAGAGAGAGGAAAGAGAGAGAGAGAGAGAGAGAGAGAGAGAGGTGCAGAAACTGGGCTGTCCGTTAGCCCTCATATGGAGAGTCAACAGCCCCCAGGTCTGGAGGTGGCTGATGAGGAAGAGGAGGAACAGCTGGGTCCAGTGCTGATGCGTGGATGCACATAAGGCAGAGGAGAGGAGAGCAGTGGAAAACCATGGGCTGATCCTTGGGATGGAAGAACCACCGCTGTAGCAAGAGAGAGAAAGGCATGCAGCTACAGATTCTGGTTCCACCACAAAACCGCGGTAGACTAAAGCGCGTGTGACTAAAGCGCGGTGACAAAACCGAACCATCAAAACCGCGCGACAACAGCACGCTGTAACATAACCCTAAACCTAACCCTAAACCTAACCCTAAACCTAACCCTAAACCTAACCCTAAACCTAACCCTAAACCTAACCCTAACCCTAACCCTAACCCTAACCCTAAACCTAAACCTAACCCTAAACCTTACCTTAAGTTAAATCGCGCTTCTGTCGGCGCGCTGTTGTCGGCGTGCTGTTGTCGGCGCGCTTTTGACATCGCGGTTTTAGCGCCGCGGTGTTGTCTGCGCGCTTTTGACGTTCGTGGTTATGTCGTGCCATGACAGATTTTACTTCAGCTTCAACTGCAATAATACCCGGGCAAACAATAGACGCAAGGTAAACCGGTCCAAACTCGATTGCAGAAAATACGACTTCAGCAATAGAATGTCCAATGCCTGGAATGCTCTACCTGACTCCATTGTTACTTCCTCAAACTCCCTCAGCTTCAACCTTAAACTGTCTACCGTGGACCTTCCCCCTTTCCTCAGAGGTCCATAAAGGGGGCGTGCATAAGCGCACCAGCATGTCTACCGTCCCTGTCCTACTGTCCCCATTTATTTGTACCCATTTCATGTGCTCATGTCCATGTTTATACTTATACCTACTTATAGACTCGTACATGTTTGACAAACGAAAGTAAGTAAGTAAGTAAGTAAGTAAGTAAGTAAGTAAACAAACAAACAAACAAACAAATAAATAAATAAATAATAGATCCGGACATATTTAGGACACTTTTTTATTAAAGTTTTTTTTCCATTTCCATAACATATAATCACATTATACTATTACATAACCAACATCATAGTGCATTATTAAATGTTTACATCAATTCATCTTACCAACAACTCCCCAAAACCAATTATTGGCTCTTCTGCTCTCCATACACCATATTTGTACTTTGTCCATCACTTTCTTCTCTCTCTCTCCTCCCCTTCCCTACCTCCTTTCTTCCCTCTCAACTTTTCTTCTCTATTTCCTCTTCCTCTCTCTTTCTCCTCTCTCCCCTTTCCATTCCTCCTTTCTCTCCTCCTCTCCCTCCCTTGCTCTCTCTCTTATCCCTCTCTTCTTCCCTTACCTCTCTCCTGTACTTCCCACTCTTCATCTCATTTACTTGGTGTATTTCAGCTTCTGAGCAAGCTCCCTTTTATATTGATGGTATTGATAATTCTTTTTCAATATACATATTTGATTTTTCTCCTCCTTTTTAGTAGAAAAAAAAGTGGTATAACAGAAAAGTATACATATATAGTCATTGTGCTTTAGGACATATTTAGGATTCTGAAGGTCTTCTTGCAATATATTAAGGTTGGCTGGCCAAGAAGCTGACCTGGAACAGGTTCTCCAAAAGTAGAGTTTATAAACGCCATAGATCAGAGGTGGGTTCCTACCAGTTCGCACCAGTTCGGTAGAACCGGTTCGTCAAATCTACTGAACCGGTTAGAAGAGGTTCCACCAGAAAGCAGGCCACACCTATAGAAGAGGTTCCAAAAATGTTTGAAACCCACTACTCACACACACACACACTCACACACACAGAGAGAGACACAGACAGACTCACAGAGAGAGAGGAAGAGAAAGAAAGAAAGAAAGAAAGAAAGAAAGAAAGAAAGAAAGAAAGACAGAAAAAGTGAGAGAGAGATGAAAGAAAAAAAGGAAAAAGGGACAGAGAGACAAAAGGAAGGAGAGAGAGAGAGAGAACACATGGCCGGCAAGCCACTCCCACCAGGTCACATGGCCAGCAAGCCACTCCCACAAAGGAATCCACACCCACAGAGTAGGTTCGAAATTTTTTTGAAACCCACCACTGCCATAGATCTGGGTACACTGAGTTTGCCAGAAGATAAGGCATTGATATCACATTCAGTGCTGTGATGAAACAGATGGCCAAGGGGTCCGTGCTTCCTAGGTCTTCTTCTCCTCTTCTTTCTACATTGGTAGCCCTTGACTCCTCACATGGATGGCTAGTTTTCCACTCTGACCTCCGTCCCATTAACCCGACGGAGCACTGCCAGCACAATACCAAAGCATACAAGCAAAGTGCATCGCAGGCAGTTTTTCAGGCATGCCATTCTACCCTGCCACTTCTTTTGTTGCTGTTGTTCTTCTTGCCCAGAGCACCCAAAATAAAAATAGGAAAACAAATTATTACTGCATGTATGGAGAAGCCTTAGATGTTAGGAAAAAAGAAGGGGGCCAGTATACAAATAGATACACAGTACGTTGATATTCAAAAGTAGCAGAGCGATTGGATGAGTGCTGTCAGTTCTCCTTTGATATGAAAGCGTGGGGCTGGATTAGCGACTTCCAGAAGGCCACCATAAAATAATGAATTGAGCCATGACCGATAACATTCAACAAATGCTCTGATGTCCAAACACACACACACACACACACACAGAGAGAGAGAGAGAGAGCTTTGTCGCGTTCAATTTCCATATTGCGTTTCCAATTCAGCCGAGGAGTACATCAGCAAAAATACATCACAGTGGTCGGAAAAAGAAAGTTAAATGTTCTCTCTTACCCGCCCAGCGTGCGCATGCTTTTAATAAGCCAGATTTGGAGAGGGGTACAAATGGAGAAAGGGGGTGGGGAGCCAAAAAGGAAACAGAATTATCGGGAAGGTTTTCTTCTGCTCAGAGACATGGCTAAAGAAAGGAGAAGGAAAAGGGAAATCTTAAAAAGGCAGGCTGCTGCTAAGGTTCCGTTTCATTAGAACTTCAGCAAAGAATGGTGAAAACAAAGATCCATTTTGTTTCTTCTTGCTTTGCTGATGATATCGCCGCTGCATTAATGGAATCCTTGCGTTCGAACTATAGAACAGTCTGAATTTATCTACAATGCATGCGGTGACTGGATAGGCTGCGAGAATCTTGCTTCGGCACCTGAAAAGAAGGGTGCCTCTTCTTTTTTTTGAACGGAAATCGCATTCCCTCTCTGGTTGCTAGCAATAAAGAATTTCAAACTGGGTTTAAGATGACATCAAAAGATCTTTCTCTCTCAGTGCTGTATAGATTTTTATTGGAATATAAACTCGAGGAAGAACATGTCAAAGAAACTATGCAAAAAAATTTGGTTATAATATGGAATTGGCTAAGTGGGAAAAACTTTGGATACTTAATCGGAAACTAACACCAGACACTTTTTATCATATGTGGTGGACATGCAATGAGGCCAAAAGATATTGGAAAATGATTCAATCATGGTTGGAACAAATGGTGGGAGACCAAATTTTGTTTAAACCAGAAATTTACTCCTAGGCATAGTACTCTATCTAATTATACATGTACTAACTGCGGCATGCATAACTTTTGCGTAGTATTGGAAAAAAGAAAATACACCATCAGAGCTAGATATAATCAGAAAAGAGTTGGCCTGTGCAGAAGCAGATAGGCTCACTCTTGAACTTAAAAATAAAGGGGAATCAGAATATTTTGAAGTCTGGAACAGATTTTATGATTGGTATAAAACAAGGTGACAAGACTGGAACAAACTGTATATATTGTGATTGGACAGAAGGATAGATAATGCAGTAAGTAGGCTAATAGTTAATGGTTGAGACTAATTGTGTATAATGTGAATGTATGGTCACTTCAACTCTGCGGTACTGCATTGTTTTAAATGTAAAAATAATAAAAAATATATTTCAAAAAAAAATCTGTCTCTTTCCCACCTGCGTACAAATATATACATGCACACACAACTCACACACCCAGAAAGATGCGGTAACAAATTAGCCATCAAGGGACACCTAGAAGATATCTACAGTTTATGCCACCGATCCTCAAACTACGGCCCGCGGGCTGGGAAGTTAAAAACCCCTATCTATTAATAACATTGAAGCAGAAAAAAGTCTGTAACCTTGGATGAAGAGACCTCCATCCTGTAATGGATTGATTCAGACTGATAACCATTTTTATCACACACATTTTATTGGCTTATATATGCACGCACACACTATAACCATGAGGGCAAAGCTATGGCATGCGTGCCCGAAGTGGCACACAAGAGCCATGTCGCCTGGTACGCGCGGCGTCACGCATTCCTCTTCCGGGTTTCTGGCATGCATGCGCATGCAACGATCAGCTGGCCTTTGTGCGTGCAGCAGTGCCAGAAACTGCAAGGGCTGGTCTTCCATTTTCCAACGCAAGCATGCGTCCTGACCAGCTGATTGGTGCACATGCACAGCAGTAATTGGAAGACTGTCCAGCACACATCCACGTGCCAGAAACCAGAAGTACATTTTCCAGTGTGCACACATGCCTCCTGTGCAGCTCTTCCTGGTCGCGGCCCAGATGGGCGCACACAAAGTGCTCCATTTTTGGCAGTCAGTGCTGTGCGTGCATGTACGTGCTCTCTCTTTGGCACTCAGTGCTGAAAAGTTTCACCATCGCTGCACTATAGGAATTCATTATATATAAAAAATATGGAAACGTTGTTGGTCTATATAGAAAGAAGCTGGCTAGATGCCTCCTAAATAAATCTTGCAGTTGGAATGGTCTAGAACAGGGGTGTCAAACTCAACGCCCGGGTGGGGAGGTTATATCTGGCCTGTGGGAGGACCACACAAAGGGCTGCAGGAGGCCTTCGCAGCTGAAAATAGAGCCCATTTTCACTGGCAGAGGGCTGCAGGATGTCAAACTGGCCATGCCCACCACACACCCCACTCATAAATGGTCCTTCCCTTATTAAAATGAGACAGGATGACTTTCATTAGAATAGGGCTTAATAGGGCTTTCAGCCCTCTCTAAGCGGTTTACAATTTTTTAGCAAATTGAGTCAGCAACTTGCCCCCACAGTCTGGGTCCTCATTTCACCCACCTCGGAAGGATAGAAGGCTGAGTCGACCTTGAGCCGGTGAGATTTGAACCGCTGAACTGCAGATCAGCTGAAGTGGCCTGCAGTACTGCACCCTAACCACTGCGCCACCTCAGCTCTTTATATAAAGTTGTTTATATTTTGCTTTTGGCTGGCAGGATCCTGTGAGTTGATGGGATGTTCATAGAAACGTAGTCGTGAGGTTGGGGAGGACTTTGAGGTCTTGTAATCCAGACCCTCTACCTAGTGCAAGAATTCTCAAGGCATCCCCCAGAAATAACTGTCCAATCTTTTCTTGAAAGCCTCCTTGAGCATCCATGACTTCAGCAGGTTGTTCCACAGTTTAATGGACCTCTTCTGCTTGTGCCATATCTGTCATTGGACATTGGTGACCATGTTGGTGACTGTACTTTTATCAACAGCCGCAGGAAAAAGTGCTGCTGAGTTTTGTCCAAACCATTCCTTTAGATTTTGAAGCCATGGTGTTCTTCTTCTGCCTGCATCTCGTTTGCCTTCAATCTTTCCTTGGAGGATTAAATGAAGTATGCTGTATTTTCTCTGGGTGTCACATCACAATGGATCTTACCAGAGGTAGGTTCATACTGGTTTGGCCCAGTTCGGCTGAGTAGGTAGTAACTCGACTGGCCATGTCCCCGAACCGGTTCTATTGGCATCACCTTAGGCACCGCCATCTTGTTGGTTTTTTTTACTACTGCACATGCGCGCATAGCACACATCAAGCAAGCACATGCAAAGCATGTCCCTGAGCAAACCAGCAGTAACAGAAGCCAGAACCCACCTCGGATCTCACGATCATGAAATACCTTCTCATTTCAAGAGAGGATCTGTCTCTGTTAAGATGCCACCCACTGGTTCTTATCTTGGTCTCAGGTGTGATGGAGAATAATCCTCACCTTCTGTCGTGTGATATCCCTTCACATATTGGAAGACTGCCAATATGTCTCTCTTCGCTTTCTCTTATTTTGACTAAACATACCAAGTTCCTTTCATCTAAATTCATCGAATTTAACTCCTTATTACCTTTGTTACTCTTCTCTGCATCATTTCCAGTTGCTACACATCCTGTTTTTGTATTGTGCCAAATAGAATTGTGCCATTTGTATTCCAGATATACACTGACCAGTGGAATGGAGGTGACACAGGACCTCCTTTACCACTTTTCTGAGATTGGATCTGCTTAGACTTTGTGTCAACTCTGAGGAGAACCTGGCTGAAGCCATCTTGTGCTGCCTCACAGTTCCCACGAAGCCTGAGAGAGGGAAGGGGGAAGTAGATAGCTCAGCTAACAGTCAAAATAAAATAAAAAAATCCTTGGGAACCAAGGTCACTTTAACAGGTGGCTGGTGAAGGAGGAGAGTAGCCTGCCAGCTGTATTCATTGGACAATGTGACTGATGACACCTGGGAGGGGGAACATTTTACTCTTTTAATTAGGTGAAAACTGCAGGAACTTTCAGAGTTGGTTTTTACTGGCTGTGCCGATATGATGTATCCAATAAACGCAAACAATAAACACAGAATTCTGCTTTCAATGGGTGCATTACTCGGAAGGCTGACAGTCTAATTATCGTATTCATTATAATAGTCTCAAGTCTAAGCATAGAAAGCCAATATTTGGCATAGAACCAGTTTGGCCTGTTGGCTAAGGCACCAGGCTTAGCAACTGGGAAGCTGTGAGTTCAAGTCCAGCTTTAGCCATGAAAGCCAGCTGGATGACCTTGACCCAGTGAGTGTCTCTCAATCCAAGTTGTGGTTGTTGTTATTGTGAGGAAAATAGTGGTTGTTGTTATTGTGAGGAAAATAGGAGGCAGGAGCATTAGATATGTTTGCAATGCTGACTTATTTTTTAAAAAATAACATATATTTATTTGATAAAACATATTTGTAAAATATAAATAAAATATATAAAATATAAATGAAAATAATAAAGATGGATATAAATTAATTGAAATTGAAATTGAAAATATAGTCAGCCCAATTCTTCAAATGCAGGCAAAGGCAAGAGTCCTGTTACAATTATCTTATTATGTAATGCAAAGCAATAATTACTGTGATGGTGTTCTTCCCACTTCAGTGTCCACTTTGACGGTAGCATATATTACTGCCTCAAATCAGAAGGCTTTGTATGTTTGGAGTAGGTATTTAGAACTTGAAATGCATTAGATCTGCTGCAGCGCCCACTTTTCAGATAGGAGCATGTTACCATCGTGAACAAAGACAAAATGGGAGATCTTGTCAAAGGCACCACCAAAATCCAAATATATTACACATATGACATTTCCCAGAACCTTAAGACTTATGAATCTGTTTCAACGTACCCGTATTTTTTGGAGTATAAGAAGCACTTTTTTTCCCTCAAAAAAGAGGCTGAAAATCTGGGTGCAATTTTTTTGCCTCATGAAGCCCTGCCCCCTTCACCAAAATGGCTGTGCATAGCTAGTAGGAGGCTTTTAGAGAGCTCCTGGGGGCTGGGGAAGGTAGACATGAGTGAAAAACGGCCTGTTTTCTGCTCGATTTTGCCCCTCCTCCAGCCCACAGGAGCACTCTATAAGCTTCCTAATGCCCTATTTTTGACAAAAAACAGGCCCGTTTTTGCGAAAAATGGGCCGTTTTTTGCTCGTCTTTGGGACCTCCACCCCCCCCCCCCTCGGAACACTCTATAAGCCTCCTAAGGGCTATTCATGCCCATTTTTGAAAAAAAGGGCCATGTTTGGAAGGTTTGCAGAGTGCAAAAACTTTTTTTTTTAATTTGCCTCTTCAAAACCTTGGTGTGTCTTATACTCCGGTGCATCTTATATTCTAAAAAAATGTGTGTGTGTGTGTGTGTGTGTGTGTGTGTGTGTGTAATGTCTATTGGCATGGTATGACTTATTCTTAACAAAACTGTTGGATACTAGTAACTAATATGTGATTAAATATATTAGATACTAAATTTTTACTATTATCACATTTGTTTTTGAGGATTTATCCTTATAGTTACTATAGAAATGTACTGGGTATTGAGGTCAGCAATGATGGGCCAATCGTCTCCAAGATCCATTTTTCTCCATGGCTTCTAAAAATCACAAGTTCTCTTCTTCATTTTTTTTTATTTTTTTTTTACATTTTGCTTTTTCCAGGCTCTCTCAAATATTGCAAATATTCTTTCCTAATCAGTGGAATGGCTTTCCTCCAAAGGTTAGGGGTGCTCCATTACTACACATTTTAAAGAAGAGTTTAGATAACCATTTGTCTGAAATGGTATAGGATTTCTTGCCTGAGTAGAGAATTGGACTAGAAGACCTCCAAGGTCCCTTCCAACTCTGTTATTCTGTTAGACTGCTATTCTGTTAAACATTCTAGATGTCATTCACCTGGCTCTTAAGACATGAAATTACTTAGATGTTCTCTAATCACAATTCTACCTAACCTGGACAGCGAGCTGAACAAAATTATGTCTGCACATATGCACTATTTTGTTTGTTATTCAACTAAAATATCTAATGGGAGTTGTACAACTGCGAATATTTATCTAGCATAGAAATACAGCTTCCATAACAGCCTTCAGAGACTAAGAATAACAAAGTATCAAATGGAAAATAGGGGCCAACAAGGAGTTATAATCAAGAGAAAAGACAATTAGTTAATCAATCTTAGTTAATCAATATGCATGACTGAATTCAAAATCTATGTTCCATTCAACTGCACGTCCCAAACACATATTATTGGTAATAATCCTGTAAACACATTTATGAATGACAGCAGTTGCAACGGTTTAGGAGAATTTCCATTAAGTTTTTACTAAATTCAATACCAAAAAAAGTACTTAAAATCCAGAACAAAGACTGGAGAGTTACATTTGCTATAGGTTCAGTTTTGTATGGAGAAAGGTTTAGCAATTAGCTAACACCTATTTCATTACCTCATCTACTAGTTCCTAAAGAAAATCTGTAGCTTTAAAGAAATACAGTTGTGGTATTTGGTTTGGTATCCAAACAAGTATTTCTGTTTGGAAACCAGCATAATCTAGAATATATTGCACACCAGGTACCTCTTGGGTTGCTATTAGGTTGTTATGTGTTTTGTTATGTTGTGTGAGTTTTGTTCTTTCCTGCTCTGCAAAGGAATATGTGGATTGTGTATATAAGAAGTTGTTGTTATTGTTCTTGTCATCATCAGAGTTTGTTGCTTAAATTCAAATCCAGAAGATGCAGCAGGATTCATTAACTTCTTTATACACATAAGAATAGATGAATAAATGTACAATACCAACAGGTGGTTCTTCCAAGTAAACACAAGGCAGGAGAGTTACAGGCAAACACAATCAGTTACTTTCATTTCAGCAGACAAGCCAGACAGACTGCTAGTTTACTTCTAAGAGCAGCAGACAGCTTAAGTTTCTGTTTCAATTCTCTGCACAGACTCAGATCTGTTTAAGCTCCCATTGGCTGACTTAGTTGCTATGCCTATTCATTGGCTGACCTTGTTCCCATGTCTCTCCCAGACATGAATATTTTAATAGTTGTTGATGCATGGACTGATTGAAGAAGGAAGATAAGTGGTGAGAAAGGGTTTAATTGGAAGGAGGATCTCAGTGGAAGATCTGTCAAAGAGGACATAGAATAAATGGGAGACTGTTCATGGTTTTGAGGGAACTCATTTAGCCTTCTAATCTCATCCCTGCAACTGGAGAGGAATAAAGTTTCTAAAGCAATGACTCAGTGACTAAATACTTGCATTTAGTCCATAAGTGGGGATATTTCAAGAGAACAATTCAGAGGAAGTCAAATTGCTCCCTGAAAACTGGACCTTTTTCTCAGGCCCGTTTTTTACCCCTAATTTTAAATCCTGTGGACCACTAATATGAATTAGTCATGGGATGGGGTCCTTCAGGCACTTAAAGTGGCCACCTGTTAGCAGAGAGAAGTGCACGGAATCAGTCCTAGATTTGCTGTCCATTGCAGCTAGGAATCTCAAATCCGGCCAAGAATGAATGTTTGTCTTGTAGCCAGGCCGGCTTCTAGATCGGTCCCATGCACAGTCTGTCTTTTGAGGAGCCCAGCCAAAGCGCCTGGACTCCCAGGGAGGAAGGGAGAGAGGGAAGGGCTGGAGCTACTAAACAGGCAGCCGAGCTAAGTGCCTGAAGGACCCCATCCTGTCAACAAGTGCGAGTAATTGCTTCAGTGGGCCGTATCCAGCCCAGGGGCCGTAGTTTGAGGATCCCTGTTTTAGTGCAATATAAAAAATGCAAAAATGCAAAAAAAAATTATCTTAACCACGAAATTTTTCTCGCAGATCATCAGTGGTCCACCTGATCAGGTGACTACTGATCTAGAGGACTGAAGTAAAGTTGAGGCTTGCTTTATAAGAGAGAAACTTTGTTTTGATGAAAGAAATGTCCTTCTGGGTTCAACTCCAAGTGGGGGAAAAGACACGGGAGACATGGAGGCTGCTTGGAAAGATGGTTTATTGGTGGACATGACCACATGGCTTGAGCCCTGAACAGAAAAGGTGATCACATGCTTCAATGTTGGTGGAGAAGAAGAGAAGGACTGAAGGAAGGGCTTGCTAGGCTTTTTATAGCCTGTTTAGTCCCACCTCTCTGTTTCCTGTTCCTGTGTAAGAAATGTATTCTGATTGGTTGTCAGACTCCCATGGGGCCATGCAGGGGCTACTCTCTAGGCTGTGTTTTGAATCCAGGTATGGATGAGTTCTCAGATGCCATGTGGTCAGTTGAGTAAAGGGCCAATATTATCATGCTTTCCTGTAGCTGCTGGTGAAGTCTTTATTATGTAAAGTGGACTAGCTTGGCCATCTTAATTGCCCATTAACAGTGGGGATTGGCAGGAAGCTACAGGCAACTATTCTGTCTTTTAAAACATGTTTCTTTCTTTTCACATCCAGAGAAATATTCTGCCTTTTCAATCTTTCCTAGGATATTTCATTTTTACTGGGAGAGGGCTGGATGATAACTTCCCACAGTTTGCTGCCTTTGTTCTTTAAGCCCTCCATGAGTATTTTCCTGAGAAACCAAAGCAAGATCTCATGAAGTTCAGCCAGTCACTAGATCTCATTTTAAAGCCTGGTTGGGACATCTTTCTGCTCCAAGGTGGTGCAGTGGTTAAATGCAGCACTGCAGGCTACTGCTAGATCAGCAGGTCAGCGGTTCAAATCTCACCGGCTCAGGGTTGACTCAGCCTTCCATCCTTCCGAGGTGGGTAAAATGAGGACCCAGATTGTTGGGGGCAATATGCTGACTCTCTGTAAACCGCTTAGAGAGGCCTGAAAGGCCTATGAAGCGGTATATAAGTCTACTGCTATTGCTATTGCTCCAAATAAACAAAAGACATTTCTTGAGCAGACAAAAAACAGCACCGATTTCTCCTTGACTGCAGCCACATCAACACCACATAAGCTAGCATAAGATGGAACAAAACGGGGGAAGATGAATTTACTAGGAGGGGAAGAAAACACCTTAGTTTTTAGCCCCACTCTTCTTCACCTCACTCACAAAATCAGAGAGGGTGTGACCCTTTGATGCATCAAGACATCTGAATCCTTTAACTTGGGGGAAAATCTGTTTAGATAGCTCACTCAGAGGGCAGATTTATGTCCAGAAAATTTGGAGTTGCTTACAAAAAGGACGAGAGTAATTTATTTTCCTGTTACTGGGCTGCCACACAAATGAGATAAGATCAGCTAAAATATTCAGCAGAAACAAGCTATTCCTCACATTTCTCTACCCCTCTTTCTCTTCCTAGCCCCCTCTTCTTTTAACTACCACCACCCCCTCTTTCCTTCTTTGAGACCAGTTACCTATTTAACTCCATCCTGTCAATTAAGTTGGAGGAAGGGGGAGGGGGGGAGAAGGCAAGGCAAAGAACTAATTAGGCAACTGTGTAATTTTAATTAGCTGTTTTGATAATTAAACTAATTAGTTCCCCTGTGTTTCCACAATATGTGGTGGACTGGTTTTGATACCCCGGCTTCGGAGTTCCATTCCATTAGTTAATTAGTCACTTTTGCATTAGAAAGCTTTATTAATGGCCTTAATTTGCAGTTGAAATGAGAAATCTGCTGTCAATAATTTGGATAATTGCCTACTGTTTGATTATAAAGTACAAAAGTAGCAGCACACCATTACATATGCAAATCCCAAGGGTTATTTCCTGGATGCTTAGCTTTCTTGATCTACATTTCATCTTCTTTCAATTTCTGAGTGTTTCTTTTCTTGACCCTGTTTGGGGGCTGGAGAGAGGGGGCTGAGGAGGGGGAGATCCAGCTTATTAAGGAAATGAAAGCCTGGTATTGTTGTGTGAGGGGGATTTTTTTTTTTTGTTTCTCCACATCCCCCCCCCCTCCTTGTCCTGAACGCTCTGTCTGCTTGTGCCTCCAATTGTTCAAGTTATTGCTTGCTTTGTACCTAATTAGTGTCCTTGGATTTAAATGAACAGCTCTGTATATACCTCTGGCTCCTGCAGCCATGTTTGTGCATTGAATAATTGATTCTACTCTGCTAATCAGATAGGGACATAATGAGCCAGTTTAATTAAATGGGGATCTAACCTGATGAACACTGGGAAAATATTTGCTCATTTACTTAGCAAAAGGCCACAGTTGCTCTTCCACTGGATGCAAAGGGAAGGTGACAGAAAGTGAAGGAAGATTTGGGAAAAGTCAGAAGGGGGGGAGGAGGAGGGAGGGAACAATTCAGCAGTTGTCTCCCCCAGCCAAAAATAAAAAAATCCGCCTACTTGAATACCAAAGCAAATAAAAGTTTTTCGAGAGGGGGAGGAAGCTTAATCAAGGGCCAGAAGGCGGTGAAACTGCTGACGGGTGTTTCTTTTTTCCCCCTGCTTTCTTCTCCCAAAGGTGTCAACATTACTTTCCAGCTCTGCTCTAGGAAACAAGTGGCTTGGTCTTTTGCACCCTTGATGATTTGCAGAAGGAATTTTTCAACCTACTGGGCTGTCATTCCTTGCTGTGTGTGAGCTGCGGAAGGTGAGTTCTAAACAGCTTTAGTGGGAAGAGAAAGGGAGCAGAGGGGCAGGGGATCCTCGCCTCTGAATGCTGGGAAATTGGGATTGACATCTGGGCGGGGGGGTGTGTGTTCTTCGCTAGACAGATTTATCCTACAGAGATATGCAAAGCATCATTGGGACAGTGAGAATGGGCAGGATCTGCTTGGAAAGATGATGGGCTTTGGAATAAATAGGTGACCTTATTCGCCATGCAATCTTATGATGGTTTATAAATGCGTTCCTTCCATGGCATTCTTGTAAAAGTTCTGAATGGCAGCGGCTTGCGTTGGAATTCTGATCCATGAGATGAAATTAAGTACCAAAGACTGCCATGGAAAAAAAAATCATTTATCTATCTAGTTTGTCAAACATGTATGAGATAGCAGGTATAAGTATAAACATGGACATGAATACAGAAAATGGGCACAAATCAATGGGGACAATAGGACAGGGACGGTAGGCATAATGGTGCGCTTATGCACTCCCCCTTTACGGACCTCTTTGGAATGGAGTGAGGTCCATGGTAGAGAGTTTGAGGTTGAAGCTGTGGGGGTTTGAGGATGTAACAACGGAGTCAGGTAGAGCATTCCAGGCGTTGACCACTCTGTTGCTGAGGTCGTATTTTCTGCAATCGAGTTTGGAGCGGTTTACCTTGAGCTTGTCTCTGTTGTTTCCCCGTGTATTATTGAGGTTGAAGCTGAAGAAGTCATTGTAGCAGAGAATTTTGTGTACTGTGCTTAGGTCAGACCTTACTCAGCATAGTTCCAGGTTGTCCAAGCCTAAAATTTTGAGCCTGGTGGCATAAGGGATTCCATTGTGAGCAGAGGAATGGAGTACTCTTCTCGTGAAATACCTCTGAACTCGCTCAATCATATTAATGTCCAATATACAGTGTGGATTCCAAGTAGACAAGCTGTATTTGAGAATTGGTCTAGCAAAGGTTTTATATGCCCTAGTTTGCAGTATAATGTTGCCAGAGAAGAAGCTTCGCAAGATTAGGTTAACAACTCTTAATGTCTTTTTGGCAATGCTGTTACAGTGGGCTCTCCGACTTAGATCCTTTGAGATGAGTACGCCTAGGTCTTTGACTCAGTGAGGGTCATCTACAAAATGTGCTGGTCCATCTTATACTAGCTTATGCGGTGTGCTGGTGTTGGCTCCTGTGGGTTCAAACTGAACTTTCTCCTTGACCTGATGTCTCTCCGATGTGAAACCTCTTGCCAAAGGCATCCTATAGTGTGACAGTTTGGGGAAGTGGCTATGGATGACAATGACAGTGTCCAATGGTTTTATGTTGGACTGATCATTGCAAGGAAGAAGAGGAAAATATGACTTCTCTTTTCAGGAAAGCTCCTTGTGCTTGGTTTAGCATTGTTATATTGTAAGCTCTCAAATAGAAATGCAACTAATTAAGAAATAGAGATATCTGTCTACTCTATAGATGTCAGTGGAATCCAGATTGACTACCTGCTGCCTGTGATCCTCTATGCATAAAACCTAGTACAGCACATTCTTGGCATATAGAGATATAGCTACATCTCCAGTATCTGAAGTTTGGAGATTTCTAGGTACGAACCTAGAGAATTCTAGTCAATGTAGAGAAAACTCTTTCAGGTAAATTGACCAATGTTTTGACTTGATATTAAACACAGTGTAGAGCAGGGATCTAACGTGGTGGCCCAGGGGCTAAGACACTGAGCTTGTGGATATAAAGGTTGGCAGTTCAGCGGTTCGAATCCCTAGTGCCATGTAATGGGGTGATCTTGTCCCAGCTTCTGCCAACCTAGCAGTTCGAAAGCACGTAAAAAATGCTAGTAGATAAATAGCTACCAACTTTGGTTGGAAGGTAACAGCATCCATGCATCTTAGGCGTTTACTCATGCCGGCCACATGACCACAGAAACATCTTCGGACAGCGCTGGCTCTTCAGCTTTGAAACAGAGATGAGCACCGTCCCCTAGAGTCAGGAACGACTAGCACATATGTGCAAGGGGAACCTTTACCTTTACCTTTAGAGCAGGGATGCTCAACCTTGGCAACTTTAAGACCTGTGGACTTAAACCTATGCTGGCTGAAGAATTCTGGGAGTTGAAATCCACAAGCCTTAAAGTTGCCAAGGTTGGACACTCCTCATCCGTCCTTGATAGACTCCCCAAAAATGGTAGTATTTGAGTAGTATGGGTGAACCTTTTCAAGATGAAACTCCAAATTAATGTTGGCTTCTTTTTAATCCTCTACATTTCTTTAAAAAAATAATTCAGGAGAGGAAGCACAACTATTCTTGGGAATGGTTTGGGGAGGTTTCATCCAAATAACTTTCAAGTCTTTTTTTTAAGGAAGTAGACAGGTAGATAATCTGCAGGTAAATAATGCCTAAAGGTTTGCCATTTGCAGTTGATGAGAGCTACATGTTCAGTGCAGGAGTTGGTGGAAATGGAAAATGTTTTCAGCCTTTAACAGCCAAGGTTGGGGTGGGAAAAAAAAAGATTACTTGCATTTCATAAATGACAGCTTAAGTGAAAAATAGAGTACTGAGTACATAATCCAGTGGGGGAGAAGGAAAAAAAAAACCCAGGCCCTAGTTAAACGTGTGTGTATATATGAGAGTATTTAAACTGCCCATCAGTGTAACTTTTACCTGTAGGGCTGAGCTGCAGAATCAACATGGTTCCCATCTGGGGCCCGTCCTAAGATGAAATAGCATATTGACCCTGAATCCACACTCAATGTAAAAAGCAATTGTTATTCTACCACTGTAACACCTTGTTGCCAATGGCAATGTAATTAAAGCAGTGAGGACTCATTTTCCATTCTTATCTCTTAAGCTCGTCTGAATCAGAAACGGTCTGTGTAAGAGAGAAAATATACAGTCCGGGTGTATGTTTATTTATGAATTTGAACAAGCCCGCATGTGTGTATGTGTGTGTCTATATATACAATGTATTGTATACATATTGCGTGCACAGATTACATATACCGTACATATCTGTGCACACACAAAATATACATGCTTCCCCTATATTTCGATTGCACGCCTGTATATCTGTTTGTGGGGGTTTTTTTCTCTCTCTCTCTCTATTTCTCATTCTTTCTTGCCCATCTAGGAAAAGAGAGAGAGAGAGAGAGAGAGAGAGAGGGAGGGAGGGAGGGAGGGAGGGAGGGAGAGAGAGAGAGAGAGATCTTGGTGCCGAGATATATGCACACCCGGCGCGGATGCGCGCTCACAGTTTAAATTTTTTACTCATCCCCTTTTCTCCTCTATTAAAATTCCAAATGGCTAAGAGGATTTTCTCAATTTAGTCATACTTTTAATCTTCGCTGAAATGAGTGATGACTTCTTATAATAAAAAGTTGACAGGCTTACATTGCGCACCGGTGGATTAGTTTCCCTTGGTGATGAGGTTTCCTTTTGTGCGCGGTGTGTCTGTTTGATGGAGGTTTAACAGAAAGCATTTTGGCAGAAATTGGATGCAGCAGGGATCATCTGTAGATGGCTGCTATTCGATATTAACTGCATATCGTAACTTTTTTTCTCTCCTTTCCTCTTCTTCTTTTTTTTCTTCCTTCCTTCCTTCCCTCCTTCCTTGCTCCACTCTTCCTTTACCAGGTGACAGAAGCAACCAAAACATAATGCTTATGTGCATTCAGAAAACAGGATGGGGGGAGAGAGGAGTTAATTAAAAGATTAAATATCCTTATGTGTTCCGGGCAAACATCTTTAAATATATGTGTTTTGCTTTGGGGCAATGCTGACAGAGGTTGTGGGCAAAGGTTTCACTGGAGAAAGGAATTAGATCAGCTGAGATTAGTGTCTGGTTTTGCAAAAGAAAAGAAGAATCTCTGGGTTTAAAAATAAATAAATAAAAAAAGGATGCATTTTCTCAGGATCTTCTTAAACACCGATAAAATGTGAATTTCTAGCCATGTTTTAAATGTTCTAGTACAGGTGCTCCTCAATGTATGGCCAAAATTTCTGTTGCTAGGTGAACCATTCCTTTCAGTGAATATTGCCCCATTTTATGACTTTTCTTTGCCATAGTTGTTAAGTGAAACGCTGCAGTGGCTAAGTTAGTCACAGAGTTGTTAAGTGAATCCGGCTTCCCCGTGGACTTTGCCTGTCAGAAGGCCACAAAAGTTGATCACATCACACACACACACACACACACACACACACACACACACACGCACACACAGGGACACTGCAACTGTCATAAATATGAGTCAGTGGCCAAACATCTTGATTATGATCATGTGAATCACGGGGAGGCTGCAATAGTCGTAAGGAGTGGCGGATTGCAGGCAGTACGTCCCAGTACAGGCATACCGGAGCCTGCCCGGAGCACAGGGTACTGTTCCGGTACGGTGCTCCGGAAGGCCCACCCACCTGCCCAAGCTCCTTACCTGCCCTTTAAGCCTTTGGTGTTTCTGAGCAGGTGTATGGCACATATGTCACCTGCGCATGGCGTGTATGGCGCCTGTGCGATGCTCTGCCAAACAGCTGGAGCATCGTGGAGGTTTGCGGAAGCGTCGCAGGCAAGTACAATGCATATGTCCATGTGGGTGATGCCGTACCGGTTGGAACGGGATCCGGAACCCACCAGTGGTCGTAAGTGTGTAAAATGGCCCTAAGACGATTTTTTCAGTGGCGTTGTAACTTTGACTGATGATTAAATGAACTGTTGTAAGTTGAGGACTGCTGGTAATCCAGTTTCGTATGGCAAAAATAACGTTCTTACCTGTGATGTTTTAATGAGCAAAGGTGATCAAACAGAGAGTCTATGGTAGATTGGGAGCCAGACGCTCTGCAGAGAAACACAATCACTTCACAGTTTTTCAGAATCTTATTGTGACTCCCAGGAACTACAAGTAGTCCTCGACGTACGACAACAATGGCGGTGTCAGCATTCCAAATAATGACCCCATTGAAGGGTTCAGCCCATAAGGGTTAGACGCCTGTACTATTTTGTTTGCTATTTCTTTGTTAGCCTTCTCTCCAACAATTAAAGACTCCAGTGCAGATAAAAATCTAAAAGAGTAACAAAAAATATAGGTTGAAAAAAGTAACGTCAAAGCTAAAGTTGAGTTCAGAGTCTAGTGGTTGCATCCACGCTGTTTTATTAGTAGTATTATGCAAGTAATTTGGCATTGCTTTCCTTGAGTTTTTAAAAATTTTGTTCCGGTGTTTATTTAGCCAAGGAGCCAAGGTGGCGCAGTGGTTAAATGCAGCACTGCAGGCTACTGCTAGATCAGCAGGTCAGCGGTTCAAATCTCACCAGCTCAGGGTTGACTCAGCCTTCCATCCTTCCGAGGTGGGTAAAATGAGGACCCAGATTGTTGGGGGCAATATGCTGACTCTCTGTAAACCGCTTAGAGAGGCCTGAAAGGCCTATGAAGCGGTATATAAGTCTACTGCTATTGCTATTGCTATTTGTATCCTGCCTTCATTATTTTTATAAATCACTCCAGCTGAAGGGCGTCAAACTCAAGGCCCATGGGCCAGATCCGGCCTACAGGGTGCTTAGATCCGGCCCACGGGGCTTCCCTGGAAACAGCGAATGATCGGCTCGCAGTGCCTCTGCCAGTGAAAATGGAGCTCCATTTTCATTGTCTGAGGGTTGCGGGAGGCCATCCCAGCCAAAAACAGAGATTGGTAGCCCGTTTTGGCTGGCAGAGCGCCAGGGCCACCACAGGCACCCCTGACAGGAGTGAGGTCAGGCTGGCCATGCCCCCTGGCCACGCCACTGCCCCCTCCCCAGGGTCAAACACAACCCTGATGGGGCCCTCAATGAAATCGAGTTTGACATTCCTGATCTAGCTGCATCTTCCTCCTCCTATTTATCCCACAAAAACCACCCTGTGAAGTGGGTTGGGCTGAGAGAAAGTGACTGGCCCAAAGTCACCCAGCTGGCTTTCATGGCTAAGGTGGGAGTTGAACTCCAAGTCTCTTGTTTTCTAGCCTGGTGTCTTAACCACTAAACCAAACTGTAGGTACAGTATATCCAACAACCGAGCAATTACCAGCGAGTTCCCCTTCCAGGTTCTATCCAGGGCTGATCCTGCTTAGCTTTGGAAATCAGCCAACATTAGTTAGATACTGCCATCTGCTGAGGCTTGAAAAACACCCATTCAAAAATAGAAAAGTCATTTTACTATCAGCTCTTAAAAATGAACCAACCTCTCAAAATCTAAAATCAGCATGAGGAAGATCTTGCCTGACACCAAAAAGATACAGGCCTTGCCTGAAATAAATAAATAGATAAAAAGACTTGAGCATTTAGGTCCAATGTCTCTTGCAGAGGCCATTCCTAAGCAGAGCTCCACAAGCTGATTCGATCCTTCATCTCATGAAGAGACATTTTAGTTCTCTTGTTAGCTGCAGATCGTAGAGGTCTTCAGATATGATCAGGGTATGGAGACAGAGAGAGTAAAAGAACTGATTGGCTGCTCATGTGGCAAGAAGAACAGATTGCAGGTGAACCAAGACAGTCGTAGAATGGATCCCCCTCAGGGGTGGTTAGCTGCCGGTTTTACTACCGGTTCGCAACCCGTGCGCTTCCCAGATGTGCACTCCGCGCACGTCCGCTGTTCAATGTAGATTGTTCTTCGCGCATGCACAGAACAATTTACAATGAACTATGCACACGCAGTCACTAAAAACTAAAATGGTGGCAGCGAGAGAACCAGTTCTGGGGCGTGCCAGCCCTGGGTCGTTGCTGGTTCTGTGACCCAGACCTGAATTCTACTCCCTGTTCAGCCAAACTGGGCCGAACTGGGAGCAACCCATCCCCCTCATAAAAAGCACCCACGAAAGAGACCTAAAACAAGATGGATTGACCACATCAGCAAGTATCGCGGGACCAATTGGCAAAAGAAAACTCAGGGTTGGAAGCACGTGGAAGAGGCCTTCATCCTACAGTGGATAAACAATGACTAGGATGATGATGATGATGATGATGATGATGATGATGATGATGATGATGATGATGATACAGGCCTAGAGGGAATCACTCATAAACAGGAGGGGCTCTACATACATCTGAATAATGATAGATCTGTTTTCCTAGGAAGTGTAATGCAGCTTATTCTGTATATATCCCAAAGGTGCTTTTTCAAGAGTCATTTCACTGCTCAGCCAAGAAGCTTCTTCAGCTTTGGTGAAGACAACAAAGTCCACACTTTGGACAGAGAGGATCTCTGGTTTGAAAGAGGGATTAAAGAGGCCGTCGATGTCCAAACTGAACAGCCCTCTCTCAACAGGGGAGGAGGGAGGTGACATCATCTATCTCCAGTCCACAACACAGTCCCTTCAGCAGTTCCAAGAAGGTTCCACACCCATTTGAACCACTCAGGTGACCCTGAGGACACAGATAAGCCTCCAGGTGACCTTAACAACTTGCTAAAAGAATGCAAGTGACCAGCTGTCTGCAAGGAGTATAAATCCTTCCATTCCACACCATCCAGTCAGAGCTAAAGAAGCTTCTTGGATGAGAAGGGAAACATCTTCAAAGAAAAAGCGGAAAATCCAGTTGCCTCTTGAAAAAGCACCTTTGGGACAACCATGACCTAGAGGACTAAGAATCTGTATAGACATTTAGGCTGTATATACTTTCTGACTAAATACAGGTAGTCCTACAGTTCATTTAGTGTCTGTTTGAAGTTACAATGGCATTGAAAAAGAGTGACTTAGGATTGTTTTTCACACTTACCACCATTGCAGTATCCCCATGGTCAGGTGATCAAAATCCAGACAATTTTGGCAATTGACTCATATTCAGGACGGTCAGCGATGGATTTCACATTTTGTTACCACTGATTTGCCCTGCATGTACCCTCCCACTTGTGCCCTCCTATCCGCGCATGCGCTTTGCTCCCACACGTGCCTTCCGCGCATGTGTCCAGCCTCAAAAACCTGCCTAAATAGGACAGCATAGAGCCAGGGCGGGTGGACAGCCCCACCCACGATTTCTGCTACTGGTTTGGGCGAGCCAGTCCGAACCGGCTGAATACCACCTCTGATTGCGGTATCCTATAGTAATCCTATTTTGCAATCTTTCAACAAGCAACATCAATGGGGGAGTCCGATTCAGCTAACAACAGTGTTACTAATTGAACACCTGCAGTGATTCAGTCAACAGCTGTGGCAAGAAAGGTCGTAAAATGGAGCAAAACTCACTTAACAAATGTCTCGGAAATTTTGGACTCAATTGGGATTGTAAGTCAAGGACTACTTATATAGATGTCCTGAATGAGTTCACATGCTAGGCAAAACCAGATTGCTGCTTTCAAAGGTCCATTTTTGGATGTCTGACAAAACTTTTGAAGAACTAAGGGAGTCTCAACGTTGAGTTCCTCTAAATATAAAATTATCCCTTCTTCAGTCTCTTAATTGTAAAGTGAAAACTGCTGTATAACCAGTATACTGTCATCAACCAAGAATAATGTATTTGGTTATTGCACTGATTATTACTACATAGTTCAGCCATTAATTAACATTGGACTTGGTCCTGTTCGGGCAGAGTCATGAGTTTCCAGCTACAATTCTAATTGTGTTTTGGAAGTAATAAAGACTTCTCCAGGACTTCTTACGTACGCATATTCACTTGAGTTTTTCTATTTCTGTTGGCCTAATCCTTGGGTAAATATCCCTTTCGTTCAGGAAAAGATTTGAAAAAGTTGAATAAGAATCTCAGCTGAGGAATCTATGTATTTGTTTTGCTGATAAGATAGAATACAGATAGCCCTCGACTTACAATGGTTCATTTAGTGACTGTACAAAGTTACAACAGCACTGGGAAATGTGACGGATAACCGTTTTTCGCAGTTATGACCTTTGCAGCATTTCCCATGTTCATGTGATCAAAATTCAGACACTTGGCAACTGATTCATAGTTATGACCATTGCTGTGTCCCAAGGTCATGTGATCATTGTTTGCGACCTTCTGACAGGCAAAGACAACCATACTCTTTTAGTGACCCCATAATCCCTTGCGGGATGGAGTCTGGGCAACTGAATGGAGCAGTGTGTTTACTGGCCAGATGCCCTTCCTGTCACCAATGAGGAGTTACATTCAGCAGGTATAATCTCAATGTGTCCAGAGAGAGAAATATCTGCCTCTACCTAGGATCAAACTGACAGCCTCCTGATTGTGAGGAGACAGCTCTACCTCTAGGCCACTACACCACTCATCTGACAAGCAAAGTCAATGGGGAAGACAGTTTCACTTAACAACCGGGTCACTCAGGGGTGGGTTCCTGCCAGTTCTAACCTCTTCTATAGAAGAGGTTCCACAAATCTGCTGTGCCATTTAGAACCAGTTCCAGTTCCCTACCCCCGCCTGTCTGCACCACGCTCATTAATTGGCTGGCTCACCAATCGCCCCGTCCGCCTCTAAGAGTCCTATCTAAACCTTAAAGTCTTAAAGCTGTCAAGTTTGAACACCCCTGAGGTTTTTTTCCTAAAGGGTTATGGGTGCAAGGGTCTTGTAACTTGACAGCTTTAAGACTTGCGTGCTTCAAATGCCAGAGTTTCTGAGCCAACATTTTGGTTGCTAAGCAAGAGCGTTAAGTGGGTTTCACTACATTTTGCAAGTTGGCCATGCCCACCCAGTCACATGACTGCCAAGCCACTCCTACTCAGTCACACGGCTGGCAAGCCACTCCCACAAAGCAGGCCACACCTACAGAAGAGGTTCTAAAAAAAATTTGAAACCCACCATTGGTATCACTAACTTAACAACTGCAATGATTCACTTAATCACTGTGCCAAGAAATGTTGCAAAATGGAACATTTTTGACAGATGGCAGTCCAGTCACTTCTTGAAAGCCCCCAGTGATGAAGCTCCCACAACTTCTGAAGGCAACTTCTGTTCCATTGGTTGATTGTTCTCACTGTCAGAAAATCTCTCCTTATTTCTAGGTTGAATCTCTCCTTGATTAGTTTCCATTCATTATTCCTTGCCTGGCCTTCAGGTTCCTTGGAAAATAGCTTGACTCCTTCCTCTCTGTGACAGCCCCTCAAATATTGGGACACTGCTATCATGTCTACCCTGGTCCTTCTCTTCACTACACCACCCATGCTCAGTTCCTGCAACCGTCCTTCATATGGTTTAGCCTCCAGTCCCCTAATCATCCTGGTTGCTCTTCTCTGCACTTTTTTTAGAGTCTCAACATCTTTTTAATAGTATGGTGACCAAAACTGGATGCAGTACTCTAGGTGTGGTCTTACTAAGACTTTATAGAGTGGTATTAGTATCTCACTTGATCTTGATTTTATCCCTCTGTTAATGTAATTTAGGATTGCGTTCGCATTCTAGGTGGTGGTCTTACTAAGGCTTTATAGAGTGGTATTAGTATCTCACTTGATCTTGATTGTATCCCTCTGTTAATGTAATTTAGGATTGCGTTGGCATTCTAGGTGTGGTCTTACTAAGGCTTTATAGAGTGGTATTAGTATCTCACTTGATCTTGATTGTATCCCTCTGTTAATGTAATTTAGGATTGCGTTGGCATTCTAGGTGTGGTCTTACTAAGGCTTTATAGAGTGGTATTAGTATCTCACTTGATCTTGATTGTATCCCTCTGTTAATGTAATTTAGGATTGCGTTGGCATTCTAGGTGTGGTCTTACTAAGGCTTTATAGAGTGGTATTAGTATCTCACTTGATCTTGATTGTATCCCTCTGTTAATGTAATTTAGGATTGCGTTGGCTTTTTTGGCTGCTGCCGCACACTGTTGGCTCATATTTAATTGGTTGTCCACTAAGACTCTACAGTTACTGAAATAACATAATAATAGTGCTTTTAGTAGGACTGGCATGAGGTGTGCTGCAGGGGTGGGTTGCTGCCAGTTTTACTACCGGTTCGCAACTTGCGCACAATGCGAATCCAGCACAAATCCAAAAGCTTGGACGACTAAAACCTCTGATCCCAGTGACCAAGCCAGATTGGATCTTACAGGCATATTCAGCTTTAGTTTTCAGTAGTTATTGGGTCTTAACGTCTTGCTCATTAGATGATGGAAAAGCCAATGGGCACTATTATTGGAATGTGCTTAGGACATCAGTTCACTAAATCTGGCCCCATCACATAGTTACCAAGACTGGGGACTTTAACCAGGAGTGAAATCCAGCAGGTTCTGACAGGTTTTGGAGAACCGGTAGCGGGAATTTTGAGTAGTTTGGAGAACCGACAAATACCACCTCTGGCTGCCCCAGAATGGGGTGGGAATGGAGATTTTGCAGTATCCTTCCCCTGACACACCCACCAAACCATGCCCACCAATCCATACCACATCCACCAAGCCATGCCCACAGAACCGGTAGTAAAAAAAAATTGAATTTCACCACTGATTTTAACCCTAGTTAATCTAGTGCCTTCCCAACGTTTAGATTTCAATTCTCATACATTTCAATAAAGAAAGTCAATACATATGTATTAAGAACATCTGGAAAGCATCAGGTTACATACCTGAGCTATTGGCTTTTATGTGAGACTGCGGATACAGGAGACGGTTGTGGAGATGAGCCAAAACCTCTCTAAGGATGAGCATATACTGTATATATCTGTGAGCAATAATAGGTTTCCTAGATCTGTATCTAATAAAAACTTCACAATACAATAATAAGTTCATAATAAAGATCAGAAGAACACAGCCTAATCTTGCTTTCCTTGTCTAGTTTCGAGAACTCAACAGTCCTTAATTTAACCACTTGAGAGATCTTTGAAGCTTGTTAATGAAAACATCTCTTTGTCTCTTTCTTAAGCAAAACCTGAGCTTCTTAAAAGACCTTTTAAAGCCAGGCTTTAAAACAATCTATGTTCTTGATGGATGACTAGCCTATTAACTTCTTTTATCTGCTTTTATCTATTTTATTTCCTTGTGTTTGCATGTCTAAAGTACCTTTCATTCAAAGATGGCTACCACAGCCAACATTGACAGTAAATAGTTCTGAATCGTTGATTAGTAAAATCCTCCAGTGTTTTCATTGATTAATTAGAGATGCCGCAGAAGTTTGAAAGGTTCAATGCTTTAAAACTCTTGTTATACTACAGAGTGTACAACACTTTGGAATCAAGTTTCAAAGGGTGTTTCAAAGCAAGCAAGCATAAATCAACACCATTTCAGAACTGAATCTGATCTATGACATAACCCAAATATCTTATTGCGCAGAGACCTGGTGTCAACCTTGATTCACACATAAATCATTTTGGAGCGCTAGCTATGTGAAACTTTTTTAAAAAATTAGCAAATCAATTAAATATCTGAATTAGCAATAGCAATAGCAATAGCAGTTAGACTTATATACCGCTTCATAGGGCTTTCAGCCCTCTCTAAGCGGTTTACAGAGTCAGCATATTGCCCCCAACAACAATCCGGGTCCTCATTTTACCCACCTCGGAAGGATGGAAGGCTGAGTCAACCCTGAGCCGGTGAGATTTGAACAGCCGAACTGCAGAACTGCAGTCAGCTGAAGTAGCCTGCAGTGCTGCATTTAACCACTGCGCCACCACGGCTCCCTAAATTGCTCAGAAATAAACTCCATCAACTCCAGTAAGTTTGGTAACTAGATTTGAATCACAGAATTTTATAAAAACCCATGGACCTGCAACCTAAATTTGGATCAATGGTGGTATGAACTCAGAATGGGAGAATTGCTTCACAACATTAAAGCAACCTCTTTTTTTAAAAGAATTTCTAACAAATGTCTTCTATTTGGGGGATTATTTGAAGTTCACTGTTGGTTTCAAAGGCAGACCAGCCTATGAAAAGGTACTAATAGCTTGTTAATGTCATGAATGAACCATAGACAAGAGAGCTTTCCAGTTCTACTCCACACAGAGTATAGTTAAATTTTAGGCAATTATGCTCTGAGAATTCCTAGCTAGTTTTCATGACATTTCTCTCAGAAATGTTCAGTACCCACTTCTGAAAACACTACCTTTTTATTGAACCAACCCAGTGATGGGATTCAGCCAGTTCAGGCCGGTTCGAGTGAATCAGTTGTTAAATTGCTAGCTGGCTCTGCCCCTTCCTGCCCCACCCCTTCCAGGAGTCCCCACATGCCCCATTTTGGCTCCCAGGTAAATGTAGGGAGACTTACTAGGCAAAAAATGGGGTGCAGGGGTGCGGTGTGCCCCCTCCCCCCCCATAGCCTGTTTTTGCTCCCAGGAGGCTGCAGGGCAGCCTACTAGGCCCAAAATGGGGTGTGGGGGAGTGACACACCCCCCAAGCCCATTTTGGCTCCCAGGGGGCTGCCTATCACACACCCCTGGCCATGCCCACCATGGCCATACCCACCCAGCCGGTCATTAGGGCATAGACCCAGTTGTTAAACTATTTGAATCCCACCACTGACCCAACCTGCTTCTCTCTGAAAGTCCACACACAAGATCTCACAGTAAATACAGCTGTCAACGTTCCAAGTATCATGTAGAATTAAAACAGAGTCCAAGGCAAAACGATCCTTAAAGTTCCAATTTAATAAAGCAGACATCTTAGCACATCTGTGTTAATCCCAATTCTGGAAATGACATCAGAATCCCACCCAGTTAGGATTTTTTTTATTAGGATTTTATTAATATTTGTAGGCCGCCCTTTTCCCTGAGGGGACTCAGGGCGGCTCACATAAAATCGGGGAAGGGGAATACAGACAGTTAAAAGTTCATGATCTTGCCCCACACCCACAATCCATCACATGGTCCAATCTTCTTCCTCCATGCTGGCGTCTCTACTCAGCTGCTTCCGGTCAGGTGTAAAAGTGCAGAGACAAAAGATGACCTTGGTCTTCTAGAAAAGAATGAAAACAATACATTCCACAATCCTACTCCTTTCTATTCCCCCCTCTCATCAACTATACTAATGAAACAGCATAATGAAATAAGAGAAAGTGTGTCAGGCCAAAATTCTAAAAGGAATATAATTGCAGGCCTGGCGGTTCCACCACAAATCCGCGAAGCCCTTATCCGCGGAGACATAAGCACGAAGACTAATTTGCACCGTTCGAAACGATGACATAATCGCGGAGGGCAAATCCGCGCATTCCCAAGCACTCAGCATCCTAACCCTAACCCTAACCCTAACCCTAACCCTAACCCTAAACCTAAACCTAAACCTAAACCTAACCCTAACCCTAACTTAACCCTAACCCTAACCCTAACCCTAAACCTAACCCTAAAACAAACCCCTAAACCTAATCCTAACCCTTACCTTAATTTAAATCCCCTTTCTGCCGCCGCGCTGTTTTAAAGCGCCCTTCTGTCGCCGCGCTGTTGTCGTGGCGGTGATGACACGCGGTGATGACATCATGGCTTTAGCGACGCGATTTTATCACCGCTATTTTGACGAGCGCGGTTTTGTCGTGCCACGAGGCCTGACAACAGCTTTACCTAAGCAAGGCTGGGAGAGATGCAATGACCAAATGGCAGTTCCCTCAACTGAAGATTAAAAGTTGAAATAATAAAACTCAACAAATTACTCCAGAGGTCACACAAAACTTTGCCTTTTTCACTCAGTTGTCAGCAAAATATTTTAAAAGCGAAAAACTTCAAAGCAATTTCTGGGTTCTTTTTTGCATAAACCAGTAGAACGTTTTCAAGAGGACCCAATGGAGCACCATAATTGCTTAAGGAATAGGGATGTGCAAATCAGATGAAATTTGAGCAATATCTGGATCATAGATAAGACACGCTCCACTTTTCCATCTAATTCCTCAATCACTGGAAAAAAAATTATCCTAAAATCTGTAATATATTGAATGGATATTTTTTTCTCTAGATGTTGGGTGATTTATCCTAATAAACACTGTTCTTTCTATTTAAAAAATGCCTTTTAATCGAAAGTATTTTTACGGCTTTTGTATGTCATCTTCACTATACACAGTACTCATTTATCTTTCTGCATAATTCCTGGATTTTTTCCAAGTGAATTTGAAGGTGAATTACTCATTAAAACATATTTGTGTGTAGATGTGGTTGCTTTATTGAATAATAATTGTTTGGTGAAGAGGTCTTCACTTGCTAGTCTGATTGATTTTGGTAGAATCCCAGTTTGATTTCTCTCAGAATCACTATGGATGTAGTAGATAGCACTGAGCATTTGCTATTCTGACAGATTCTGCCCCGGAACTCAAGCTTTCCACAAGTAATTTGGCTGAGAATAAGGGAGTTGAACTGAAACATGGAATCTCTGCCATGAATTTTGCCCATATAGTTACATCTGTGAAAAACAATAAAAAAAAATCCTTGGAATTTAGCAGAGTGATTTTGCAGTTTCATTACGTAAATACATGTGTCCCTGGAAGCATAATTCCTGTGAGGGGAATAAATAATAGATGTCCCTCATAAGACATCAAAACAGGGAAGTGTTGAAAGAAATGTCCTTCTGGGTTCAGCTCCAAGTGGGGAAGAAGACACTGGAGACATGGAGGCTGCTTGGAAAGATGGTTTATTGTTGGACAGGGCCACATGGCTTGAGCCCTGAACAGAAAAGGGGATCACATGCTTCAATGTTGATGGAGAAGAAGAGAGAAGGGCTGAGGAAGGGGCTTGCTAGACTTTTTATACCCTGTTTAGTCCCACCTCTCTGTTTCCTGTTCCTGTGTAAGAAATGTATTCTGACTGGTTGTCAGACTCCCATGGTGCCATGCAGGGGGCTACTCTCTAGGCTGTGATGAGTTCTCAGTTTGCCTTGTGGTCAGTTGAGTAATATCCCTTCCCCCTACAGCTGCAGTGAGGAGAAGTCTTTATTATGTAAAGTGGGCTAGCCTGGCCATCTTAATGGCCCATTAGCTGGGGATGGGCAGAAAGCTATAGGCAACTATTCTGTCTTTTAAAACATGTTTCTTTTCACATCCAGAGAAATATTCTGCCTTTTCAATATTTCCTAGGATATTTCATTTTTCTGGGAGAGGGCTGGATGATAACTTCCCACAGAAGAATGCAGGAGTTTGAGCCACCTTGCACAATCCAGGCTGCCCTGCGCTCAAATGTCACTTGATAAAAGTCAGTAAAAGCGATGCTCATACAGAATTATTGGTTTCAGTGTCTAGTGCTACTTTGGCCAAAAGAGAACTTGAGCATTTATTAGATGGCAAAGACTGTGAGATGAAAACTGGGAAACAGTTTGTGGCTTGTTTGGTTCTTTCATTTCCCACTGGGCCTTATTTTATAAGAAATGGGGGCTACTCTCTTAATGCACAATTCTGCTCCAGTGCCTCTTTATCCAACAATATATACTGTATATCTACAACAAAAGAAACAATGGGATACAGAACAATTTTTATATAGCACCGAAGTCCTCTGTAGCCATTCCTTGTATAACACTTCTGTTTTCTGGGGAACAGAGATATTGTGGCTCTAGAAAGAGAGCAGAGAATAGCAACAAAGATGATTAGGGAACTGGAGGCTAAAACATATGAAGAACGGTTGCAGGAACTGGGTATGTCTAGTTTAATGAAAAGAAGGACTAGGGGAGGCATGATAACAATGTTCCAATATCTCAGGGGTTGCCACAAAGAAGAGGGAGTCAAACTATTCTTCAAAACACCTGAAGGCAGGACAAGAAGCAATGAGTGGAAACTAATCAAGGAGAGAAGCAACTTAGAACTAAGGAGGAATTTCCTGACAGTTAGAACAATTAATCCGTGGAACAACTTGCCTCCAGAAGTTGTGGATGCTCCAACACTGGAAGTTTTTAAGAAGATGTTGGATAACCATTTGTCCGAAGTGGTGTAGGGTTTCCTGCCTAAGCAGGAGGTTGGACTAGAAGATCTGCAAAATCCCTTCCAACTCTGCTCTTCTATTCTAAGTCTTCATGGAAAATGATTAGCCATGTAGAAAAACTTCGACAAAAATTAATTAGGTCTATTCCAACCACGCCTTTGTGGAGATGTCTTATGGAGAAGATGTAGCTGCATTGTACTTGGGATATTTTGTTTCTATGGGGCAGTTTCGCCTACTCTCCAAGTTCTCATAGAAGATCTTATCCAAGATGCCAGAAAGTTAGTGCCTAGGTGGCGCAGTGGTTAAATGCAGCACTGCAGGCTACTGCTAGATCAGCAGGTCAGCGGTTCAAATCTCACCGGCTCAGGGTTGACTCAGCCTTCCATCCTTCCGAGGTGGGTAAAATGAGGACCCAGATTGTTGGGGGCAATATGCTGACTCTCTGTAAACCGCTTAGAGAGGGCTGAAAGCCCTATGAAGCGGTATATAAGTCTACTGCTATTGCTATTGCTATATTCACTCTAACTTCACAGTAAGGAAACTTCCTAAGTGATTCCATCAAGGTAAACTTGCTTCCTCTTAAGCAAAAAGTATAAATCTCATTAGAGGTTTTTTTTGGGACCATGTGATTAACCAAACTAATGACTTTTTCTATAGATCTGGCTTTTGATTATCTGTTGGATCCTATTTCCCACCTCCAAGCACAACTCTGACATGTTCTCAGCATGAATTGATATCGTTCCCAATTACCTTCCAAAGACCAATTCGATCACACAGACTTGGCCTCCTTCGGATTCCATCTGCCAGCCAATGCCGGCTGGCGACCCCCCCCCCCCCGGGGGAGAGCCTTCTCTGTTGCAGAAGAAGAAGAAGAAGAAGAAGAAGAAGAAGAAGAAGAAGAAGAAGAAGAAGAAGAAGAAGAAGAAGAAGAAGAAGAAGAAGAAGAAGAAGAAGAAGAAAGGCGGAGGAGGAGGAGGAAGAAGAAGAGGAGGAGGAGGAGCAGGAGGAGGAGGAGGAGGAAGAAGAAGAAGAAGAAGAAGAAGAAGAAGAAGAAGAAGAAGAAGAAGAAGAAGAAAGGCAGAGGAGGAGGAGGAGGAGGCAGAGGAGCAGGAGGAGGAGGAGGAGGAGGAGGAGGAAGGAGAAGAAGAAGAAGAAGAAGAAGAAGAAGAAGAAGAAGAAGAAGAAGAAGAAGAAGAAGAAAGGCAGAGGAGGAGGAGGAAGAAGAGGAGGAGGAGAGGAAGAAGAGGAGGAGGAGGAGCAGGAGCAGGATGAACAGGAGGAGAAGAAGCTTCATCAATCAAGACAAAGAATCTTGAATACTTGAATTTGAATCCTTATATCTCTAACTCTGGCTATAATGCTGAATTTGGACTGATGCCTATTATTTTTTTCTATCTGGCTGTTCATATTTTCCTCGTATCCTTATGGGTACTATTTCATTTTTACTATACAGCTGGAAATATTTGTTTTCAGTTGCTTTTTATAAGTAATCACAAACTTCACAAAGTAAGGGTATAACATAAATGTTAAGCTTAGAGTAAAGGATGTGGTTACCAAAACATTGGAATGGCAGGAGATTGAGGGACAAAGAAAATGAATAACTTTTCATACAACTGTGGGTTATTTTACCATCTGTTGTAATTCTAACTATACTCTTGGATTGCTTAAAAATGAGTTTAGATAAATTAATATCCAATAAGGATATCAACCGGTGTTAATTTACATTAGTTACAAGATGCTTCCAGCATTTTTTGAATATGATTCAGCATTACTCTTCCCACGGGGTTAGAATTTAGAAGACACAAACATTATTTCTTTGATATTAAGAGGTATTTGGTACTCTCTAATAGTCATATTTTCAGGGAGAATCTTCCCTTGGAGAGAACAAAGGACAATGCTTCTCCTATGATGGTGCTAGACATCTATGGGATTTTTAGAAGAGATGCTTCTAAGTGTCACCTGCTTTACCCAAAACATTTTAGAGTATGGAGGTTTTAATTGCTTAATCATATGGATGAATTGACTAAAGCTTGCAGCCCTAATGATAATGGAGGGATATAGCGTGCTCCATTTTTGTGCCAAAAAGTGGCATTCCTGTCTCATAGATTTGATCACCTAAATTCCATGACTGAAGCAGTCAACAGAGAAGATGAAAGAAAAAGAGAGAGAGAAAGGAGATTAGCTCACTGGGGGGGAGGGGGAAGACTAGGGAAGAAACAATAACATCAAAGACAACAATAAATGGAGGCACTTATCTCAGTTTCTTCTCAAAGGCAGCTCTAAGATAAAGGTAAAGGTTCCACTCGCACATATGTGCTAGTCATTCCCAACTCTAGGGGGCGGTGCTCATCTCGGTTTCAAAGCTGAAGAGTCAGCACGTCTCTGTGGTCAGGTGGCCAGCATCTGTGGTGGGATTCAAATTTGTTTGCTCTGCTCTGCTCTGCTCTGCTCTGCTCTGCTCTGCTCTGCTCTGCTCTGCTCTGCTCTGCTCCACTCCATCCCATCCCATTCCATTCTATTCTGACTTAACCCTCTTCCTCCCAACCAAAACATATAAACTTTGCTGTCTCTTGTTCCTCTGAAATGTACTTCCTCCTTCCTGGGAATCTGGATTACTTTTTCATCACATCAACATCATAACAAGAATGACTTCATTTGCCTCCTGTATGAAAATTCATGGGTATTAATGTCAAGTGAAAGAAATCAGGAGTCCAGGCCAGATTAAATAATCTTTAATCAGAATAGAACTGGAAAGGACCTTGGAGGTCTTCTAGTCCAACCCCCTGCTCAAGCAGGAGATCCTATGCCCTTTCAGATAGGTAGCTGTCCGGTCTTTTCTTAAAAACCTCCAGTGATGAAGCACCCACAACTTCTGAAGGCAACTTCTGTTCCACTGGTTAATTGTCCTCACTATTATGAAGTTTCTCCTTAGTTCTAGGATACTTCTCTCCTTGATTAGTTTCCATCCATTATTTCTTGCCTTCTGGTGCTTTGGAAAATAGGTTGAACCCCTCTTCTTTGTGATAGCCCCTCAAATACTAGAATACTGCTATCATGTCACACACACCCCCTAGTCCTTCTTGTTTCTAGATGGGCCGTACCAAATTCCTGCAACCGTTCTTCATATGTTTTAGTCTCCAGGCCCTTAATCATCTTAGATGTTTTTCTTTGCACTTTTTCCAGAGTCTGAACATGTTTTTTGTAATGTGGTGACCAAATCCAGATGGAGCATTCCACCTAATATAGAAGTTTTTGTATGCTTATGCTCTCTACAAGAATCTGAACTACTATAACAGTCAAAGCAAATTGGTGGTAGATAAGAGTCAATGGAATTCTAGAAGGGCTGGACTTAGATTTCTTGTGGACGTGAAGGGACTCGAGACTAATGAGGCATTTGACTCCTCCTTCAGCCTGATCATCTCCTACAATTAACTTAGAATCAGGATGGAGGCGTTAAATTAAAAGTCAGATAGGAAAAAAAATGGATGTTGGAGATTTATCATTCAGAAAGCAGTTAATATCCCCAAATATTGTAATTTTTCTCATCTTTCTTTTCTTCAGAACAAGAAAAATAACCACAGAGGCCTTTTAGTTTCTCCTGTTCCTTGCCAAGTTCTGAAAACATTATCTCCCTCAATACACTACATTCGTGATATTTCTGTAAACTTAGTCCTTTGATATGCCGTTGTGAATGTGACCCACTTTATACAGTAGGATTTGTGTGTCACTCTTCTGTTTCTTATTCCACGAATATACACCACTTCTTTCGTGTCGTGCCACTTGCCATTAAAAACAAAACAAAAAATCTTTGATGATCTCCCAAAATTTAAAGATATCATAATAAATACCATATTTTTCAGAGTATAAGACACTCCACAATATAAGACACTCCACAGTATAAGACACACCTTAGTTTTGGGGGAGGAAAATAGGGGAAAGAATTTCTGTCTTTCAGGTATTCATCTGGCTAGCGTCCTTCAGCACAGCTTCAACTTCATTAGTTCATTAGTTGTGAGCGAGCGAGCGAGCGTGCCTTGTTGGGGCTGAATAGCAGCTCCTAAAGAACAGCTGATCATCACAGGAGTTGCAATTAGGAAAGCAGGCAAAATGCGGAAGAGGTAGGAGAAGGCAGCAGCTGTTCCGGGTTGCCATTTTAGCCTCCGCGCCTAGCGTTTTCAGCTTCCAAGTGCTATAATTGCTGCCTGAAAATGCAATACGCGGAGGCAGCCATCAGCGGCAATGTGCTTTGGGGATCCCAGCAGCCTTGAACGGGTCTCAAACGGTGCATTTAGAGACTGAAAACATGAGGCGCGGAGCCCAAAAATGCAAGGCATTGTCTGTGGCAATCTCTGCAGCCAGGAAGAGAATGCGTGGAGGCAAAAGGGTGAGGGCTGGCGGATGGGTGGGGCTACATTCAAAGTATAAGATGCACCCAAATTTTCAGCCTCTTTTAGGGGGGGAAGGGTGCCTTATACTCCAAAAAATGCAGTATATTCACCAGCCAGTCCCTCTTTGCGGGAGATGGGAGGTTCAGAAATATGAAATATAAATAAATATAAGTATCTTGGATGTGTCAGGATAATAGCCAAAGGTCAAATAGACATTTGATGCCATTTAGCCATCTCTCTCGCATTTCAGAATGGAATCAAATTTAGTCCCATGCAAGGGGGACAATCCATGAAGATCATCCATGAGAGCAAGAAGAGGCTGGGATAGAGAGGGAGAATGTACCGTATTTTCTAGACCAGTGTTTTTCAACCTTTTTGTGCAAAGGCACACTTTGTTCATGAAAAAAATCACGAGGCACACCACCATTAGAAAATGTTAAAAAAATTTAACTCTGTGCCTATATTGTCTATATATAAGGTGTTTTTCCCACGGCACACCTTACACTATGTCACGGCACACTAGTGTGCCACGGCACAGTGGTTGAAAAACACTGTTCTAGACTATAAGATGCACCTTTTCCCCCCATAAGGGGGTGAAAATGTCTGTGTGTCTTATAGGCTGAATATTGCTGAAGCCCCACCCACTCGGCAATTTTCTTGGCCTCTGAATGCTCCATTTTCCAGCCCTTTTTTTTTGGCCTATTTCAGGCCTTTTGGGGTGTGTTTTTGAACCTTTTTTCTGCCCATTTTGAGGCTTTTTACAGCCCGTTTTTTAGGCTTTTTTCCACCTGTTTTCAAGGCTTTTTTCAGGCTGTTTTTGAGGGTTTTTTCAGGCCATTTTTCTTGGAGGTGAAGCTCATAATCAGGTGGCTGTGAGTTTGATCCTAAGTAGAGGCAGATATTTCTCTCCCTGGGCACAATGAGGATATATCTGCTAAACAAAACTCCGCATTGGTGTCAGGAAAGGCATCTGGCCAGTAAACCCTCTGCTAGCTCCATTCAGTTGTCCAGACTCCACCCCGCAAGGGATTATGGGGTCATTAAACAAAGATGATTATGATTCCAGGAACTGAATAAACCTGGATATCAAATGGGAAACAAAATTTGAAAGTAGATGAGAGGACATTCTCAAAGGAGAACATACCGTATAGGTTTATTTCCTCTGCCCCAGAGCGGTTTCTACAGATTTTAGATATAAAGGTTTATCCAAAACCTGCTCAGGACCCATGTTCCTTTTCCCCACATTTACAGTGTGCGGTTCCAACATTCCCAGCCAGCTGCACCTATGATAAGAAACAGAGGCTGGATAATAACACACCTGGCCAGTTCGACAGCATTGTCAACTATAGTTTATTTAAAGTGCAAAGTCTGGAACAGGAAAAGAATGGCTTTAATAAAATTTACTATTGACTTTGTAGACTAAAATCTTCCTGTCATCAGGAATCTGGGGTGGAAGAGTCCCGCTCGAAAGGCCTTCCCTTAAATGTATTCCTTTAATATTTCAAAGCGAGTTGTAGGCCTTTTTTTCCTTTTTCTTTTTTTAATATACTCCCTTCTTCAAAAATCTACTCTAGTGAGGTGGAAATTAGTATTTTTAATAGAAAGTTGGAATTGCTTACATAAGGGAAAAGCTGGTAATGACCTATGACACTGTCTCCAGAAAAGCAACATTTGAGGGAGCCGTAGCAGCAGTTAATCCAATTCCTTGAAAAGCTGCAGAAAGCAGTGTCACCAATGAATGATTTATAAATTACCAAATGTCCTTCTCATTTGGAGGGTATCTTTTAATCTTAAGGCTGGAGTTTTCAGTTTGATGGGAAGGGAGCCCCACACAGCCCACCTGCGCGTTAACAAGGTTGGGGTCACATCGGAGATTTGGGGAGAGAAGTGGGGCCATGACAGAGAAACGGGGAGAGGCAAGCCACAGATGGCATAATTTCATTTTATTTTATTTTTCAGCCAGTGTGATTAAATGCTCTCTAAATTGCTGACCAAGCAGGAGACGCGCCAAGACACCCCTATGAAAAACGACAGAAATATCTTTTCTTTCATATCGTTGCGAGTGGGCCTAGCCCCCTTTAATGTACACGGTTAAAATAAATGGTAGGGTATTTTTTTTAAAGTGTCCCGCCAACATATGACAGTTCAATTTAGAGGTGAAACCTTTTAATGAAAACCTGTGGCAATGAATACTCTGTGTTTCCCAGTGTTAACATCAAGAAGCAACAGCTATGTTGTTTGCCGTACTCACGCAACATAAAGAAAAGTTTGGACTTGGAAAATCACGAGTGAAGGCAAATATAAGTGTCCCAGCATAATGTTGCAGAATTAAATTGGGCTCGGTCACTGGGACCAAAGGTTTAGTATTCTGACTGTGCGTTGAGACTTGTACTGGAACCCATCCTCGGGAACTCTACCAGAATGTCTGTTTTGAGTTATTCCAGGTATCGTATTTATGTCGTGCCTTCCTACTGATTGGTGTCTTGATGGCTGTTGTTTCCTTATGCTGCCATGTCCTCAGCTCCTAAGTACCTAATCGTGACCCGACAAATGCGCGTACAACAAAAGCGTGCCAACAAAACCACAGCGAGAAAACCTCGATGTCAAAATCGCACCCACAAAACCGCGCCGACAAAACCGCGCCCACAAAAGCGCGATTAGGGTTAAGGTAAGGGTTAGGGTTAGGGTTAGGGTTAGGTTCAGGGTTAGGTTTAGGGTTAGGTTTAAGTTTAGGGTTAGGGTTATTACATTGTTTTCGCGTTGTTTGTTGAAGCCACGCTTTTGTCGGCGCGCTGTTGTCAGCATGCTGTTGTGGGCATGATTTCAATGTCACGGTTTACTCACCGTGGTTTTGTTGACACGCTTTTGTCGTGTGCGCATTTGTCGGTGAACCGTACCTGATAGGTTTGTGGTAAATCAGCACTCCTGTTGACTGACAAGGGGCCCTTTTGCCAGGCTTCAAACATTTCCCTGGCTATTTTTGTACCTGCTCAGCCAACAATCTTAGCAGCTGTCCAATTGAATGTAAGTCCTTGTTCATTACAATGTGAGGCTACCAATGAGTTCAGGTCTCCTCAAACTCTTGAAATATCTAGTTCAGCTACTGATAAGTAAGGGTGTGTGTGTGTGTGTGTGTGTGTGTGTGTGTGTGTGTGTGTGTGTGTGTAGTAAAACTTAATTCAGAAGCAATATGTTTTCTTCTTAAATTAAAAAAAATGCTCTTGTGTGTTAATTTAAATTCCACATAAGTAATTAAAAATGAACAAGGGTATTCCATGGGGGATTTTTAATGCAGACTCCAGAATCTAGAAATAGTATTTAGTGAGCAATAAATTAAAAGCTTGCCTGAAAGTAGTGTGTTGCTTTTCTGGGAATTTGGCTGGGCAGCATTTCTCTCAAAACTTAAATCCTTTCTAGTCCCTTACATAAAGCTGCTTATGTTTGATTCAAGTGAAACCACAGGCTGGTAGGACTTTCCGGTACATCAATCTTTTCAGTTAATGCATAGTCCCTGCATATAATATCACCCCTTTGCTATCTGCACAATGCATTTGGGATGAAGGCTCGAGTCCAGTGTGAGTTGGCCAAGCAGAGATCTCCAAAGTTGGAGAGGAAAAGCCAATGTTGAATTTGCCTTGCCATTTTCACACCGATTTCTTTCAGAGGCTTAAAATCCCTTTGTATGACAGAACATGAAAGGGAGACCCAGCGAGGAATAGGCTGGGAGAACTAAACGGTCTACTCAAATGAACTGAACATCAGTTCAGCTCTAGAGTTCAGCCCACTGAGGAAATCATTGCTTAAAAGGTAGCAATGAGGCTGCATCTACAGCAATGATGGCTCACCTATTTCTCTTCACGTGCCCACACCCATAATTCAATACGTGGGCTCCCCCCCTCCGTGCATGCATGCGTGAACCCACACACACTCCCCCATGCCCCGTTTTGGGCCTAGCAGACCTTCCTACAGCCTCCTGGGACCAACAACGAGCCGCAGGGGGCGCCACCCCCCACATGGCCTGTTTTGGGCCTAGCGGGCCTCCCTGAAGCCTCCTGGAACCAAAAACAGGGCATGGCATGTGTGGCAGAGACCCGAAAATCAACTGGCCAGCAGGAAGTGCGTGCGCATGCTTGGCAACGGTGAGCTGGATGACAGTTCGTGTGCCTGCAGAGAGGGCTCCGTGTGCCATCTATGGCACGCGCTCCATAGGTTCGCCATCACGGATTTATAGCATTTGGTAGGGTACAACAAAAGTTGGAGTCGGTCTATCCATGGAAGGGAGAATCAGAAAGGTTAGGCTGGTGGGTGCAAACCCTGCCCCTTTTTAATGGGCATTCCACACCTTGCATGCATGTGAAAAGAGGGAGTTTATCAATATGATTCTAGGAGCTGAAAGCTATTTAAGGACACATAATCAGAAAAGGAAGGGAAGCAGTGGCTCAGTGGCTAATATGCTGAACTTGTCAATCGAAAGGTCGGCAGTTTTGCGGTTTGAATCCCTAGTGCTCCGTAGGGGTGAGCTCCCATTACTTGTCCCACCTTCTGCCAACATAGCAGTTTGAAAGCACATAAAAATGCATGTAGAAAAATAGGGACCACTTTTGGTGGGAAGGTAACATTCTGTGTGCCTTTGCCATTTAACCTTGCCGGTCACATGACCACGGAGTGCTAGCTCTTCGGCTTTAAAACGGAGATGAGCACCGCCCCCCTAGAGTCAGGAATGACTAGTACATACGTCCGAGGGGAACATTTACTTTTTAGTCAGAAAAGGGGGTGGATCTTCATACCATCGCACCTGCTATCTTGACTTTTTTTTTTTAATCTAGGTACTCCTGGTTGGAGTGCTCCAAGATTGGAGTACTGTAACTGAGGGTTCAAGATTTGTTATCCAAGAAGCAGACCAATTAAGACACCCCCCTGGGTTGCACCTTGGATAATACTCACCTTGAACTCCTTCATATCTTGGTTGAAAATATAGTTGGAAAGTTCATGGGCTTTCCCTCCTTCAGGAGATTGAATTCTTAAATGCAAATTCTGACATGAATTTTGAAATCAATCTTGAAATCCTTCACATCCTGGTTGAAGATATAGTTAGAAGGTTGATGGACTTTCTCATCTTCAGCGCAGGAGATTACATTCTTAAATGGTGTAAGTTTGAGCAGAAAGTTGGACTAGAAGACATCCAATGTCCTTTCTAACTCTGTTTTCTGTTATAGAAAGCCATGGAAATGACTTTGGAGAAGCTATGCAGAAACCGCTCCAAAAACAAAAACATCTCTTAATAGAGAAAGTGTGAAAAGAAAATCAGGTTGGCTCCACCCTAATTTATTGGGATATAGAAAGGGGCAAAAGAAAGCAGAGGCTTTCAAAATTCAGGGCAATCAAAGTTCCATCCCTTTTTATCAGCATGTAATGTACATGACACATGTTATTCAGAGATGGGAATTTGTACACCCATTCTTCCCTGACATGATGCTTCTGCTGATCCCCTCACTTGCAGGTGCTATACTATATTATGTGGCACTCAGAGAGATTAGTCAGCTAGATGTTTTGATTGGACATGGCATTTTTTATTCATCTCTCAAGTTCTTCGGACCTGGAATGGCACTCAGAGAGATTAGTCAGCTAGATGTTTTGATTGGACATGGCATTTTTTATTCATCTCTCAAGTTCTTCGGACCTGGAATAGGTAGATATTGTTGTTTAATGATGTTAAGGGTTTCATTACAGGCTGTAAGCTGATCTGAGAAAAGTTGCCTTTTGCAATTGACTGATGGTGAATTTGTCAATGCCAATGCTATTTAAGAGATGCTATATGTTGGAATTGCGCCCAAGGCACCAATTATCATCGGTACTATCTTTGCTTTCCTTGGTCATGGTCAATACATTTCTATTTGCAGGTCTTTGCATTTTGTGATTTTTTTTCTCCAGTTCTTTCTCTTTTATTATGATGCCTCCAGATATTATTATTATTATTATTATTATTATAATTCATCATGCAGTCAGCCAGATGTTTAGACTGGATTTGACATTTTTACCCACCCATCGAGTCCTTCCCAAGAACCTGGGATAGGCAGAAGTTGTTGTTTGATGGTGTTAAATATATCGTAGCATTAAACTGTTCCAAGTAAATCTGCCTTTTGCAATTGACTGATGGTGATTTTGTCAATGATGATCAGAGGTGGTATTCAGCCGGTTCGGACTGGTTCACCAGAACCAGTAGTGGAAATCGTGGGTGGGCCCTTGGGATTGCACCCAAGGCTGCTATTGCTATTGTTAGTATCCTTGTTTCCTTTGCCACAGTGATTCTGCTTCTTTTTGGAGATCTTTGTATTTTGTGATATTCTCCAGTTCTTTGTTTTCTATTCCGCCGTCTCCAGGGATTATGATTGCTGCTATTGAATGGTGTAGAATTAAGCCAATTGTGGATCACTAAGACACTTGTCACCTATGCTAAATAGGCAATAAAATAATATTAGAATACACAATAAATTACCAGTAGGGAAGGGGAAGAGTTGACACCAGGTGGTATAATCCTGTTCCCTTCCCTAATGAATTGCTTTGCATTGTTTTGATGTCTAGCATTATGTTTCCATCAGCAAAACTACTTAACCTTTATTAAAAAGGAAAAAAAAGAGAAGAAAATCAGATGTTAGATTCACAACTCAAGCTTTTTTCTACGTCCAGATTTATTTTAAAGACAAACAAGAAGAAATAAGACTCATCTATTGCAGCTCATCATCCTCTTAAAAAAAAAGTTTTAAAACCATTACACGTATATCAAGATTTATATTAAGGAAGCAGAGAACACTAATTCATTACATTCTTCCCTGGAGTCCTGAAACTTCAATTATCTGGTTATATACTAAAGGGATGCATAATGGGAGGGAGAGAAAAAAGCAAATATTTTCCAGAAGGCAGGATTCTGTAAACAATTCAGGCTTCTTTGTTACATACAATGTGCTTTGTTGTTACCCCATGCTTAAGGGGCTGATGAAAATGTTTATACACAGGACCGTTGCACTAACACATTGCGTCTTTTTTATCTCTTGAAAACCCCAAAGTCACTGAAATTAACAGTCCAGTGATGCATCATGTAAATTGAATTAGCTTGTTATGACTGCAGCTGCCATGTAAAAGCAAGAAAAGATGTAGCTGCTTTAAAGAGTTGCAGATAGGAGCCATATTTCCAACCAGACCCTGACAGCTTCCAGGCACTGGCACATCACTTCCACCACTTCACTGAGTTGGCACGTGGCGGACAGATACAGCTGGGTATTGTCTGCGTACTGATGGTATTTAATCCCGTGCCGGTGAATGATCTCACCCAACGGCTTCATGTAGATATTAAATAGGAGGGGGGACAGGACCGAGCCCTGCAGCACCCCATATTTAAGGGCCCTAGGGGTGACCTCTGTCCTCTGACCAACACCTACTGCAACCTGCCAGAGAGGTAAGAGGAGAACCACCGTAAAACGGTGCCTCCCACTCCCACCTCTTCCAGCCGCCGCAGAAGGATACCATGATCGATGGTATCAAAGACCGCTGAGAGGTCAAGGAGCACCAGGATAGAGGAATGTCCTCTATCCCTGGCTCGCCAGAGATCATCGGTCAGCGCGACCAAAGCGGTTTCAGTGCAGTAACCAGGCCTGAAATCAGACTGAAAGGGATCTAGATGGTGGTAATCTGCATCCTTTTAGAGGGTCATTGAAGCACTTGGAGGTTTGTTTGTGTCCTCAGGATCGCCTGAGTGGTGCTCCTGAGAATCTCTACAGACTTTTAGCAATACAATTTGGGACGAACACCCTTTGAATGGTGTGGGAATAGGAATGGATTTAGAGGGAAAATTGCAGACTACAGGAGCCAGGAGCACCACTCAGGTGAGACGTCAGACCTACTGGTTGCTGCTGCGGTCACTTGATTTTCATTTTCAATGTTTTGTGGCAGTTTCCCAGGCAGTCTTGCAATCCCTCCCTCCCTCTTTGACCCAGCAACAGCCACTTATCTGCTGGGAAGGGAAGGGAAGGGAAGGGAAGGGAAGAGGGGAAAGAGAAGGGAAGGGAAGATTTCTGATGCTCTTTGCCAAATTCTCCAGCTTGTAGCGGCCATTTTACAATGCCGCCAATTCGGAGAGCTAGTCTCTGACCTGCGAGGAACCAGTTTCGTTCCTCTCAGTCTGTTGAGATGCAGCTCCTTCTTCACTTTCCCTACAGGAAAGTTCTGGTCCGAACACACACACACACACGGCAACGGTTTGTCAGTCAGGATTTACGCGGGGCTCTTCAGAGCTCATGGATTTCCTGACTGTCTCGCTGCGGCACTTCCGTTCTCTCCTCAAAAAGGAAAGTTAAAAGGAAATTTGACAGGAAGTCAGATGTTGCTCCTGTTCCCACAGCTTTTTCCCCCACCCTTGGTCATGCTGTTCCTTTGTTTAAGTAACAAAATATTTCCGAAATGACAATCCAATGGGGCATAGGTTTTCTAATTATCACCTAAATCTGCTATTGACCCTTGAATCAGGTTATCTGTTATTGCTATTTTGCTATTTAATACCTATCTCAATATGTTTTGAACCAACAAGGCGGCACACCAATTAAGAGTTGGGATATTGCATGGATACAAATAGGATGGTGTGAAAGAACTGCCAATGGCAGGAAGACAGATACTGTGAGAATGTATCTCGTTTATTGGTCTACCCTTGATGTTAATGCCACATTACTAATCTCAGTTGAATCCAAAAGAACCAAGGCTCGCTTCCTTCTTCTCCTGCTAAAATCTCTGGGTATATTTGCCTAAAATCACAGAGACCCTCTCTATCAGATTAGCAGTACTGAGCGACACAGGCCAGCATTTTGACTTAATATTCTGGATAAAGCAGCTTCATAAGTTAAGCATTACCTCCTTTTTGCTCACTGTTCTGCATTAGTGCAGAAAACATCCATTTCTTTCTGTGCCAGCAGTTTTTATGGAGGAAGCGGCAGCATTTCCTTGATAATATCATCCCCTCCATCTTTACAATGTCATTGTCCAAATTGTAATGTACAGCATCACCTTATTTGGCCAGAGGAAGGGAAGGGAGAAAGGAAAGAAGGAAGGAATGAGAAGGAAGGGGAGGGAGGAAGGGAGGAAGGAAAGAAGGACGGGAGGATATGGGAATGAGAAGGAAGGAAGGAAAGAAGGAGGGAAGAAAGGAAGGAGATGGGAATGAGAAGGAAGGGAGAAAAGGGATGGAGGGAGGAAGGAAGGAGATGGGAATGAGAAGGAAGGAAGGAAAGAAGGAGGTAAAGAAGGAAAGAGATGGGAATGAGAAGGAAGGGAGGGAAGGGAAGAAGGAAGGTAGGTAGGTAGGTAGGTAGGTAGGAAGGAAGGAAGGAAGGAAGGAAGGAAGGAAGGAAGGAAGGAAGGAAGGAAGGAAGGAGATCAGAATGAGAAGGAAGGAGGGAGGGAGGGAAGGAAGGAGATAGGAATGAGAAAGAAGGAAGGGAGTGAAGGGAGGGAGAGAGGTGAGGAAGGAATGAGAAGGAGGTGGGAAGGAAGGAGGAGAGGGAGGAAGGAAGGAGGGTGAGGAAGGAAGGAATGGAGAAGGAAGGGAGGAAAGAAGGAAGAAGGAGGGAAAGAAGGGAAGGGAGGAAGGAAGGAAGGGAAGGGAGGGAAGGAAGGAAGGAAGGAAGAAGGAGGAGAAGGGGGAGAAGGGAGGGAGAAGGGAGGGAAGAGAGAGGAGGAAAGAGATGGGAATGAGAAGGAAGGAAGGAAGAAGATGGGAATGAGAAGGAGGGAGGGAGGAGAAGGGAGAAGAGAAGAGAAGCTTGGATCCGTACTTTAGAATTAGAGAGGGTTTTTTCCTATCATATCCCTCCAGCAGGAAATAAAAATTATGCCCTTAGTTTCATCCAAGTTATGATGTGATGCTCAGAAGTGTGTAACTCCAAAATAGGAGAATCTGTTTTAAGGAGTTATTGATGCCAACATTAAATTTACAATTATTCATAAAAAGAAAGCTATTTGAAGAATTCCCCATGCTGCGCATATACAAAATACTTTGCCACGCACAAGGTTTCATTTATTAATAGTTCTCTTTCTTTTGCCAGGATCTCATTCCAACAAAGTAAACTTTCTCTTCCATGGGGACTGAACATCAAAAGGACGTTGCATATTCCAGAAGTGTATTCACCACTGCATTAAAAAAAAAGCAATGGCACAAACTTATCTGAAGACATTAATGTCTCAGGATTGAAAACTCTTCAAAATGTAGGTCATCAGAAATCTGTACATTTTATTCAAGACAGGAAATAGGAATATAGAATAGAATAACATAGTTAGAAGGGACCTTGGAGGTCTTCTAGTCCAACCCCCTGCTTACGCAGGAAACACTATACCATTTCAGACAAATGGTTGTCTAATCTCTTCTTAAAAACTTCCAGGGTTGGAGCACCCACAACTTCTGGAGGCAAGTTTTTCCACTGGTTAATTGTTCTCACTGTCAGGAAGTTTCTCCTTAGTTCTAAGGTGCTTTGCCATTGTGTTCTTTCTAGGTCTGAGAGAGAGTGACTGGCACAAGGTCACCAGGCTGAGATATTGGAACACTGCTATCATGTTACCCCTAGTCCTTCTTTTCAGTAGACTGGACCCGGGGTGTCAAACTCACATCGTCGCAATGTCATCACGTGATATATCGTGACTTTTTTTTTTCTCCTTTGCTAAACCGGGCGTGGGAGTGGCCAGCATGTGATGCATCCAGCCTGTGGCCCACGAGTTTGACACCCCTGAACTAGGCAAACCCAATTCCTGCAACAGTTCTACATATGTTTTAGCCTCTAGCCTGGTCTTTGTTGCTCTTTTCTGCACTCTGTCCAGCATCTCAACATTGAAGTTCCCCCCGTTTTGTATGTACATCAACCTCACACATATACACAGGGATGGAGTTTTCATTACACTACAATGACCTTCCTCTGAACTTTATTACCTCTTGGCAGATGCTCGCTCCTTCCTTCCTTCCTTCCTTCCTTCCTTCCTTCCTTCCTTCCTTCCTTCCTTCTTTCTTTCTTTCCTTCCTTTTCCTTCCTTCCTCTCTCTCCCTCCCTCCATTCCTTCCATCCTCCCTCCCTTTCTTCCTTCCTTTCCCCCTTCCTTCCTTCCTTCCTTCCTTCGTTCATTCCAACCTTATTTTTCCTTCCTTCTTCCTCCCTTCCTCCCTCCCTCCCTCAATTCCTTCTATCCTCCCTCCCTCCCTTCCTTTTCCTTCCTTCCTCCTTCCCTCCATTCCTTCCTTCCTTCCTTCCTTCTTTCTTTCCTTCTTTCTTTCCTTCTTTCCTTCCTTCCTTCCTCTCTCTCTCCCTCCCTCCATTCCTTCCATCCTCCCTCCCTTTCTTCCTTTCTTTCCCCCTTCCTTCCTTCCTTCGTTCATTCTGTCCTTCCTTTTCCTTCCTTCTTCCTTCCTCCCTCCCTCAATTCCTTCTATCCTCCCTCCCTCCCTTCCTTTTCCTTCCTTCCTCCTTCCCTCCATTCCTTCCTTCCTTCCTTCTTTCTTTCCTTCTTTCTTTCCTTCTTTCCTTCCTTCCTTCCTCTCTCTCTCCCTCCCTCCATTCCTTCCATCCTCCCTCCCTTTCTTCCTTTCTTTCCCCCTTCCTTTCTTCCTTCGTTCATTCTGTCCTTCCTTTTCCTTCCTTCTTCCTCCCTCCCTCCCTCAATTCCTTCTATCCTCCCTCCCTTCCTCCCTTCCTTTTTCTTCCTCCCTCCCTCCATTCCTTCCTCCTTCCTTCCTCCTTTCTTTCCTTCCTTCCTTTCTTTCCCTCCTTCCTTCTTTCTTTCCTTCTCTCCCTCCCCCTCTTCCAGCCTGAACACAAACATACAGACAGTAGCTTAAATGAATTTTCAAACTTCTGAAAGATTCTTGCCAGATTCTGGGCTCTCCAATGAATTAATCTGAAAAACAACCAGGGACTCAATTTAGGTTTTCCTGGCAGCTAGCAAGAGAAACACGTCAAAGTCAGAGTTTTAGTTTATTGAAGACCCTCTTAGGAGACTATCAAGAAAGCAATGTGTCTGCCTGGTAGCCAAAGATCAGTGGGTGGTAATATTTAGTTTATTAATGTGCTGGTGTTTTGTTGTTGTTGTGTTTTTCCTGACGTGTTGATGCTGAACAGAATTCTAGGGCTGTTCCTTCCATTTGGCTCGTCCTCTTTCCTGTCCGAATGCTTGTTTTCTTTCTTTTCTTTTTTTTCCTTTCTAAAATAATCTCTGAAATATGGATAAAAGTTAACAAGAGCTTGCCTTCTATTAATATGGATTCCAGTCCATCCCCAGTTTATACAAGAGAACCGGTGGACTTCTCTGCCAGAGCAGTTGAGTAAATGGTTTCCTGCTTGTAAGCAGCGCCTCTTTTCATTTCGTAAAAATACTCTTCCATGCTAGAGTCAAGGTTTATTTTGAAACAACCCTTCACTTTCAAGGCAACTGTATTTATTAGTAAGAATCTATACTCAACAAGAGAGTGATTTTCAATGGATGGCTGACAATACAGGTAAAGCATCTGGAGGATCGAATCATAAATAGACCCGTTGACTGACAGGCCTTTTCAAAATGAAAAGCGCTGTGGCAGAATGAAGCAACTTTTAAGGCTCCTTGTCTTCCCAATAAATCACAGGGAAATTACAAAAGCAGCATGCAGAACAGTCAGAAGCCACAATTCATGCCTTGCTGTAGAGACCAGCATTGGTTTATTATGGTTGTGATTTGGGCTGGATCTTTGAGAAACAAGGATGTGGGGTGGCGTCTTCGGTGCTCTCTGAGCTTTGTCGTTTCTTTGCAGATGTTCATTGCCCAACTAAGCATCATCATCAGTGTGATGAGCTTGGGTAAGGAAAGGTTTGCAGGCAAACAACCAAGCACAGAGACATCCTCCATTCAACCCTGAGTTACTAACATTCTCTCCTGCTGTTGTGGCCCGCCAGCAGCCAGCAGAGCTGGCAGCAGATTCGGACAGTGAGGAGGTTGGGGAGGAACATGGGCCAGTCCTGGAGTCTGGGGAAGGCTCTGATGAGGGCTCTGTATCCGAGGCAGAGAGGGGGCCAGCACAGGCTCGATTCCCAGTAAGGGTATGGCTAGCTGATGAGAGCTAAATAGCTTGAAATAGATCTATACTAGCCACCCTTTATTTATTTATCAGCACAAATATAACAAATGTAACAAAAAGGCAACAGTAAAAAAATATTGGGTTCTGTCTGGATGGTCTCTTGTGACGAGCCGAAGGACAGAGAATGGAAGTAGTGATCTTCCTCCCATATTTGGGCATACCGGGGGTTGTAAAATCTAAATAGATACCTTTCACCCTGGCTGGCTGATAAGGAGTCAAGCTCTGTGGTTCAATGGTTAACACATCTGCCTTAGAGGCAATACAGCACAGGCTCGATTCCCAGTAAGGGTATGGCCAGCTGATGAGAGCTAAATAGCTTGAAATAGATCTATACTAGTCTCCCTTTATTTATTTATCAGCACAAATATTATGTGTGTGTGTGTGTGTGTGTGTGTGTGTGTTTTATATTTGTGCTGATAAATAAATAAAGGGAGACTAGTATAGATCTATTTCAAGCTATTCAGCTCTCATCAGCTAGCCATACCCTTACTGGGATTTGAACCTGGGCTATATTGCATACTAGGCATACTAGGCAGAGATCTTAGCCATTAGGCCACAGGCTCTTATCCGTTATTAGCGAAGCCAGGGTGGAAGGTATCTATTAGATTTTTACAACCCCTGGTAAGCCCCAATTAGCCCCAAAGCATGCACTGTGTTATTATAGAAAGGCTCACCTGTTGCAAAAGGTCTTGCATACAACTTGGCAGTTGTGGACCATTATTGAATCATTTTTCCGTAATAGACTATTTCAACTTTCCTGACACCATGCCATTTGAATTTATTTGAACTCTTCAAGTCATCCAAATGTACATTTTCTAATATGCCAGGCTAACATCTCTGGTGTTCTATCATTCAAAGAGGTCAGAATGAGGTCAGAAAGACGTCTGTTGGGAATTGTGTGCAGAAGAAAATCCTATAATCGGAGAAGTCCTCCCTCGTTCTTACATTTTAAGGTTTCTTAATACCTCTCTTTCTTTCCCCCCAGTCATGGTTGTTAATTACCATCGATCGCACAGCCCATTGCATATAGATAATCTTAATGAAGTTTTGCTCTTTCAGGTATTCCAAAGGCAATGAATGCATTTCAAGGGAGTATAGAGAGAATGCAATACATATGAATCATTTCCAAGATGGAAATCGCCTTTCTCCAGTCATAATTTTTTATGATGTTAAGTCAGGCTAACTACTGAGATAAATGGTTTACTTACTGTATTTTTCAGATTATAAGATGCACTTCCACACCGCCAACCAAAAAAGTGCATGGAAATGTCTGTGCGTCTTATAGAGCGAATGTTGCCAAAGCCCCGCCCACCCACCAGTTCCCGCCCTTCAGCCTCTGCCTCCCAGCAATTTACCTCCTTGCAGCAAACAGCAAACAGCCTGGTCAGCTTCAACACAGCCTGATTTAGCACGAGCAGGATCGGCCTAATGGAATACCAAGGATCAGCTCTTTCAGGCTGCGGGGATCGCCACTACCCACCACAACCTCCATGCACCCCATTTTTGGCCTCTGCAACACCCCCCCCCCATTTTTGGCCTCCGCACATCCCGCTTTCAGCCTTCAAGTGCCCCATTTTGGCCTCCACACGTCCCGTTTTACACGCGTCCCATTCTGCAGCGATAGGCAGTGGCGGCGATCCTCGCTTCCTGGAATGGGCCAAAAACGGGATGTTCAGAGGCCAAAAAAACAAGATGCACAGAGGTAAAAAATGGGGCACCGGGGGGGGGGGGTGATAGGCAGCAGCCTGGAACAGCTGATCATCACCAGCCAGGGGTGGGCTTTTGGGTGTTCTTCAAACTGGGCAGATTTTTAGCTAGAGGTTCTCCCGAACCTGCGCAAACCCACAGCAGCCCAGCCCTGGCTGTATGCATTTCCCAAATAAATAAGTAAACATGAAGCAGGAAACAGAAAAGAGTGGTGCCTGGGCTGGTTGGCAACGACAAAAGGCAGATTTCTAAGTTGGCTGTGCCGATGAACCTTTTCCTAAACTCAAACATGGCAACTTGAAGACTTGTGGACTTCAACTCCGAGAATTCTGGGAGTTGAAGTCCACAAGTCTTCAAGTTGCCAAGTTTGAAGACCTCTGTCCTAAACTAATCTTATCCAATATGCTGCCATCCTGAGATTTTAGCATCAGCTCCTATAGTCCCCAGTTGCTCTCCGGAAGGTCAAGGGTTGAAGGAGGCTCTATGAACTGTTGGATGGGAGGTTGGGTTTGGCTTGTCTGTTCTTGCCCTTCTTCGACTTTCTCATTCTATGCTCAGAAAAGTGTTATCACCTCCACAGGTTGCGGTTTGCTTGTTTTCTTATTTTTTTTTAATCTCCCTCTCTTTCTCCTGAAGCAGAAAGAAGCAGAAAAGATTTATCCTATTAATCTAAGTCATCGATACCCCCAGGATGCTAAACTAATTATGCATAGCATCATGTAACTGCTGGTAGTTGATAAGCTGAACATTTTTAAAGCAACACATGGCTGTGTGAACTGACTATAGGCCTGGGCTTCATTGCATCTCGACCTTTTCACTGATACCCAGTAGGAAAAGGATCACTCCTTGGCAGGCTCTCATTTGCTAATATCTGCCCTCCTGAGTCACTGTCGTATTATGAACTTTTCATATAACTTGACCCTTGTTAACTGCTTAGTTCAGTGAGGGCTAACCTTTTTCTCCTCGCGGTGGGTTTCAATTTTTTTTAGAACCTCTTCTGTAGGTGTGGCCTGCTTTGTGGGAGTGGCTTGCTGGCCATGTGACCTGGTGAGAGTGGCTTGCTGGCCATGTGACTGGGTGGGCGTGGCCAACTGGTAAAATGTGGTGAAACTCACTTAACGCAACCAAAATGTTGGCTCAGAAACTCCGGCATTTGAAGCATGCAAGTCTTAAAGATGTCAAGTTACAAGACCCTTGCACCCCTAACCCTTTAGTAAAAAAAAAAACCAGGGGTGTTCAAACTTGACAGTTTTAAGACTTGTGGACTTCAACTCCCAGAATTCCTCCTCTCGCTCTTCATCTTGATGATGTGCAGACGGACGGGGGGAGGGAGCTGGAACCGGTTCTAAACGGCACTGTAGATTTGTGGAACCTCTTCTATAGAAGAGGTTAGAACTGGCAGGAACCCACCCCTGGTGTGTGCGCGCCAGCCATAATGCAATGCGCCCTGCCCCCTGCACATGCATGCATGACCCCTGTGCTTCCCCATGGGCTTAGTTATTTGCTCTTTGTTTGCAGGCAGTTTAGAACCCATCCTTAGCATTTTTTTAAAAAAATAAAAACACACAATTAAAAGCTGATGATAAAAAGGGGATAGAGTTCAATATGGAACAGAAGTATTGTTTCTGCAGCCAAAACATGAACTCCCAAAGGGATTCCTTTGTCACTGTTGGAAGAAATATCCATCTGCTTCAGTTCCAAGCTGAGAGAAAGACACTGGAAACATGGAGGCTAATTGGAAAGATGGTTTAGTGATGAAGCAAAAGCACATGGGTGGTTCTGGACAGCTGACCACATGGAGTTGAGAGTGAGGGTTATTTATACCTTCTTTAAGCTTTGTCCTTGAGCTCCCTGTTCCTGTGCAAGAACATGTGTTCTATTGGCTGTTGCCAGATTCCCATGGGGCCATGTACAAATAGCAATAGCAGTTAGACTTATATACTGCTTCATAGGGCTTTCAGCCCTCTCTAAGTGGTTTACAGAGTCAGCATATTGCCCACAACAATCCGGGTCCTCATTTTACCCACCTCGGAAGGATGGAAGGCTGAGTCAACCTTGAGCCGGTGAGATTTGAACAGCCGAACTGCAGAACTGCAGTCAGCTGAAGTAGCCTGCAGTGCTACATTTAACCACTGTGCCACCTCGGAGTTTGTCTGAGCTAAGTTTGGTTGAGGTTTGAACTGCTGGGGGTGGTGCAACTGAGATGATGCAATGAAGGATCTTTGTGCAATTCCTATTGTGGCTGAAGGTTAATCCTACCTTTGGATCTTGGGGGAAGGTATTTGCTTATGAATAGAGCTAGCTACCTCTTTATCTCTTAAGTGCTGACATCTGCTGGGGGCTATTAAGAAAGGCGGGGGCTGCTTTCCAAGAGCATGTTTCTCCATTTTTCATCCAGGGAAATATAATAGTCTGCCTTTTTAATATTTCTCAAAATATTTCATTCTTCTAAGAGAGGGATGGGTGCTAACTTTCTACAACACCTTGACTATCTCAAGCATCTCCTTCCCGGCTCTGTAAGGTTCCACTTCAGTCTTTCCATCTCTGCTCAGCTCCCTGCCCTTAAAATGAATGGTTTGCCTCTCGGGTTCTTTGGATCTCACACGATTCTTCTCCAAACTGTATGCTCGCTTTTTACCTTCTCCTTTAATTAGCACAAACTCTTCGTTATGACTTGCACACACACACAAAAAACTCCAAAAAGTTGCTCTCTCATTCCTTATGTCGCTATCTCTCAAAACAAATAAACAAACAAACAAACAATTATTGTGTAAACCGTTTGAAAAAGATCTCTCTTAAACAAAGGAAATCCATCCATGTTCCCTATTGCAACCTTTTGGGCACCAGGGACTAATTCCGTGGATAGAGGTTTTTTTTCCCATGGAGTGGAGGGGGTGTGGTTTTGTGTGCTGCCTGCATTCCAGGGAAGGGGCTTCGCTTGTTTGTGAGGACCGCAAATGACAGAGGAAGAGGAAGAGAAAAAGAAAGAGAAGGAGAAGGAAAAGGAGAAAGGGAAAGAGATCAGATTAACAGAGTTGGAAGGGACCCTGTAGGTCATCTAGACCAGTGGTCTCCAACCTTGGCAACTTTAAGACCTGTGGACTTCAACTTCCAGAGTTCTTCAGCCAGCTTTGCTGGCTGAGGAACTCCACAAGTCTTGAAGTCCACAAGTCTTAAAGTTGCCAAGGTTGGAGACCACTGATCTAGGCCACCCCCACCCATCCAAGCGAGAGACCCTACACCATTTTTGACAGACGGCAGTCCAGTCTCCTCTTGAAAGCTTCCAGCGATGAAGCTGCCACAACTTCTGAAGGCAACTCCTGTTCCATGGATGGATTGTTCTCCCTGTCAGAAAATTCCTCCTTATTTCCAGAAAGAGAAGAAGAGAACAACAAATGCTCAGTTACAGTGGTGATGAGTTCATCACCGGTAGATCTGAAAGACCAGGTTAGGGACAGATTGCCCTGTGGTCACTAAGAATTGACAACGACTAGATGCTATTTTCTTCACAATTTCTCCTTTGCTGGCTGTCAGCAAACAGGTTATTGGAATTTTCTCCATAGCTGTAGTGGGGAGGGGGGAAGCTTGTGGAAAAGATCCAGATGGAGAGCAAGGTGGGGGAGGCATTTAATTAACATTTTTCTTTCCTGCTGCTTCATTAAATTACAGTTATCATGGCTCAATGGCAGGGCATCTGTTCTTGCACGCTAAAGGTCCCACATTCAATGTGTGTCTTCTGCAGGAATGCAGGAAGTTGCCTGCTTAGGTTGGAAGAGAGGAAGAGGTGTTAATGGAGGCTGCCTTGAGGAGAAGGAAAAGCAGGGTAGGTATAACCGCATGTGGGAATTGTTTTGGAAGACAGGGAGAAGAGACACAGCTAGGGGAACAGTCAGAAAAAGAGGCAGCATAGCTCAAAATAGGACTCGCAACAGAGGTGGTATTCAGCAGGTTCTGACCGGTTCTGGAGAACCGGTAGTGGAAATTTTGAGTAGTTCAGAGAACCGGTAGATACCACCTCTGACTCACCCGGCCCACATCTATTCACTGCCTCCCGAGTCCCAGATGATCGGAAGGAAATGGGGATTTTGCAGTACCCTTCCCCTGCCACGACCACCAAGCCACACCCACCAAGCCACGCTCACAGAACTGGTACTAAAAAAAATTGAATCCCACCACTGACTGGCAAGCAGCTGATAGGGCAAGCAGCTGAGAAGGGACCCTCCCTAGTTTCATCGACTCTATAAGGAGTGGTGGGATTCAGCTGGTTCAGGCAAATCAGTTAGCAATAGCAATAGCAGTTAGACTTATATACCGCTTCATAGGGCTTTCAGCCCTCTCTAAGCGGTTTACAGAGTCAGCATATTGCCCCCAACAATCCGGGTCCTCATTTTACCCACCTCGGAAGGATGGAAGGCTGAGTCAACCTTGAGCCGGTGAGATTTGAACAGCCGAACTGCAGAACTGCAGTCAGCTGAAGAAGCCTGCAGTGCTGCACTCTAACCACTGTGCCACCTCGGCTCCTTTTAAACCAGTTCTTAAATTGCTGGCTGGCCTCACCCCTCATGCCTCACCCCTTCCAGGAGTCCCCCCATGCCCCATTTTGACTCCCAGGGAGGCTTACTAGGCCCAAAATGGGGCATGGCGGGTGCATCACGCCTCCCCCCCCATGGCCTGTTTTTGCTTTCAGGAGGCTGCAGGGAGGCCTACGAGGGCCAAAATAGGATGGGTGTGTGGTACATCCCCCCGCAGTCCATTTTTGTTCCCAGGGGGTTCAGGAGGCCAAGTGCTGCTTGTCACACCCCCTGGCCATGCTCACCATGGCCACGCCCACCCAGCCAGTCAGTAGGGCAGAGAACAGGTTGTTAAATTATTTGAATCCCACCACTGCATATAAGGGGTGGTGTACTTTCAGACTATAAGATTCTGTTACTGTAACCTTACAACGAAGTAAAATTGGCTCATTCTGGCTATGTTTCCTTTCTCAATTAGAAGCCGGTTAAAAATACAAAAATCCTAGTTAGTTTTTACCCGGTTGCCTACGAGCTGCCAAGTATGCTACAAAGAAGATTACTTTGTCTCAGAGGATGACAGCTACTGTCACAGTGAAATATTAGTGAAATGTTAGAAAACTAGACAATGGCCATTCAGCCCAGAAGCTCATCACTGCTTGATTTAAGGTCCACTCCAACCTTAGTAAATCTTGGGATGACTTCATACTCAGCCCAACATATCTCATAGGGAAGCGATCCCAAATCTTTGAAGCTTGGCGAACCTGCTGGGAAGGGCGGGAGGGGAACTGGACCGTGTGAGTGGCAAACCGGCGCACACAGCTCAACTCACACAAGCAGCAGGGCGGCGTGCACACAAATGCCATGTAGCTCGACTACTGTGCATGCATGCAGGTGCGTGTTACTCTGCCTTTTCCACAGCCCATTTCCAAATAGGCCATGGGCCAGGAGTGGGCCATGGGTCGGAGGTTGGGGACCCCTGTCATAGGGCATATGTCAGAAATTGAAGGAAGACCCTAGTCCAGTCCCAAAGGTGTTTTTTCGGGAGGCAACTGGACTTTCATGTGTTTTCTTTTGAAGATATTTCACTTCTCATCCAAGAAGCTTCTTCAGCTCTGACTGGATGGTGGGGAATGGAAGGATTTATATTCCTTGTAGACAGTTGGTCATTTGCATTTGCTGCTTCTTGTCTGGATGCTGGAGAGTTTTCATCCCAATGAAATGCAATAGCAATAGCAATAGCAGTTAGACTTATATACCGCTTCATAGGGCTTTCAGCCCTCTCTAAGCGGTTTACAGAGTCAGCATATCGCCCCCACAGTCTGGGTCCTCATTTCACCCACCTCGGAAGGATGGAAGGCTGAGTCAACCTTGAGCCAGTGAGATTTGAACTGCCGAACTGCAGATAGCAGTCAACTGAAGTGGCCTGCAGTACTGCACTCTAACCACTGCGCCACCTCGGCTCTTGTATCTCAATATCTCCATGGCTGCCACGTTATAATATCAAGCCTTACGGTTCATTATGGAAGAGGAAAACATTAATCAGATGTTACATTTCTAGCAGCAACTGCCCAGATCTCCTGAAATTCTGCCACAAGGACCAACAGTTCAATACAATACAATAGCAGAGTTGGAAGGGAACTTGGAGGTCTTCTAGTCCAACCCCCTGCCTAGGCAGGAAACCCTATACCAGCTATGGCGAACCTTTTTTGGCTCGCGTGCCAAAAGCGAGGGGAGCACAGGGGGGTGTCCTGCACAGGCGTACCACACCCATAATGCAATGCGCTCCCCCCCCAGCGCGCATGACAGGCACTCCCCCCCATTTTTTGCATGCTTTTTTCGCCCTCCCCAGGCTCCAGAGGCTTCATAGGAGCCTGGGGAGATTGAAAACAGCGTTCCCCCCCCCCCGCATCCCCTGACAAATGGTTCCGTGTGCCACAGGTGCCCATAGGTTTGCCATCCCGGCCCTATACCGTTTCAGACAAATGGCTATCCAACATCTTTTTGAAGACTTCCAGTGTTGGGGCATTCACAACTGT